>NC_055959.1:1502500-1600000 GCF_018492685.1 Alosa sapidissima | reverse complement strand
GTCTGTAAAGCAGTGACACCACTGGACTAAGCCGGGCCAGGCTGAGGTGTGTGTGTGTGTGTGTGTGTGTGTGTGTGTGTGTGTGTGTGCGTGTGTTAGTGTGTGTGCGTGCCTGCAGCTCTCAAGGGATTGAGTTTATCACTAATGAGGCACAGGCCTTGCATAGAAACTGAGAATCTTACCGCACACATACACACACACACACACACACACACACACACACACACACACACACACACACACACGCATTGAAACAACAGATGTGTATGTCTGCACATGTCCCCCCCCACCCCCCACATACACACACACACAGAACACAGAATAAAATGTTCAGATTATTTTTTATCCCAAATGAGGAAAACAGAGTAGGAGAGATGCTCCTCCCTCCCTCAGGTAAAGGCCTTCCTGTCCCAGCGTACCACAGGAACCGCAGTGGCAGCAGGCTGGGGGAGGCAGGGTGGGCTGTGTATGTGTATGTGTATGTGTGTGTGTGTGGGGGGGGGGGGCATGAGGAGAGCGTGCAGATGGCAAAGATGCTAGCGCTCAGTTTAATTACTGCCCCCTGTCTGCCCTCAGATGGGACTTGTCATCTCTGGCAAGTGTTTGCCTCTTAACGCCTCCCTCCTAACACACACACACACACACACAACCACCCAGACCACCAGTGAGAGGAGACTCTGTCAGGTCCATTACCACATACCTAGCTTCCTACATCTGAAGCATAGTTGACGGAGAGTGCTTGGTTGTATGTGTGTGTGTGTGTGCTTGTTAGGGTGGTTTATGACCACATTTCACCTGAATACAGTACATACCACATCATCCTCAAATGTCCCTCCAATTTAAAAGACTGTTTGGTTAAAAGTGATATGCGCCCTCAACACACACCGACCATGCCTTTCATGCCTGACAGCAACTACAGGTGTGGTGGCTACGCAGAATGCACGTACACACACAAATACAAGAGCTTTAATCATCCACACACTGGTAAGGCCATAACCATACACTGTGCTATTATGTGCAGCACCACTGTTACGCGTTTCTGTTTGGATTTTACACCACCTTTGGAAACTAGAATAGAAACTTGAACTTAAAACCAACAAGGATGCTTGCGCTGTCCCAGAGTAAAGAGGAGTACCGGGCAGAGAGTGCCAGCACGCCACAGGTATGTTGACCGCTCTCTGAGGCTCCTGCCTAGCTGACATACAGTACACACATGCATTCACACATGGTTAGAAGAACCTACTTCCAAGTCTGTTCACCACATGTAGGGCTAGCTGTTACAATGAAGAGCTGTGGCCTCCTTCCTTCGTATACGAGAATAAATATATTCAGCCTTTATTTGACCTATGTGTTGTGTGTATGAATTTATTATCTAACACACACAGTGCCGTTGCTGATATGGAGAGGAGGAAGTCACCTGAGGAGGTGCTGGTTGAGGACGAGGCTCTTGGCAGGAGGCTCTTGGGAGACACAGTGGAGGAGGAGGAGGTGCAGGAAGGCCGCTTCCATGTTGTCTCTGGAACACAGAGTACGCACAAGAAGAATCTTCAAGGCGATAGTCATTTAGAATACTCTTGGAACAAATACCAGGGGTACTGTTCCTCACAGGCAGCTCACTGCGTCAGGATTAGTGTGTGCTTCACCTCACTGAGTGTGTTTCACTAATTCACGGATGGGGATAAATGCAGAGACCAAATTTCCCTCACGGGATCAAAAGAGTATATATACTTACTTATACTATACCAGTTGACCAGTCCAATTTATGGGCTGACACAACAGATACAGTTTCTGAACAGTCCTGGGACTGTAGATGGGATAAAAGACAAACACGACAAACAAACAACAAATTACTTTATCCTACAATATTTAACCAGTCTTGACACCTGGAGGTTCTGAACCAATCAGGACAAAGTCTACCTGTCACATGTGCTAAACAAGGCCTACGGTGAGACCAGGGGATGGGAGGTGTTTTTTTTGGTTTTTCCTGTTGCGCTCCTTTTACGTAAACAGCAGACACCAGGAAATACTCAAGAAACATCACAACACCTGTGAAGTCACCTCTCACACCTCATCAAAGCAAAGCATACAAACACAACACAACAAAGGCAAAAAACAAACCAAAAACTGAAGCATAGTTTCAATCATGACTCCATCCTTTTCAAATTCATCCTCTTATTCATCCTCTTATTCTTCCTTTGGGCCTGATTTGGGATTTCCACTGACTAAGCAGTGTGCCTCAGCCCCTCCACCATCTCCACAGCCCAGCTTGGGCTTCCTGCCGACCGACTGCTGCCCGCCTGTCTCACATTTCATTTGCATTATAAACATTACGAGCCGAGTCAGCCTACTGTATCGCAGAAATGGAATACGCGCGGCGTCCACGGGGGAACGCGCTGACGCGAGGTAGCCACAATAAAAACTGCGAACAGAACTGGGCCGGCTGAGTAGCGCTCCACAGCGCTCCCTGCTCCATCAGTGTTAGCGAGGGCTGAGGGGAGACGAGAGAGACAGGTATTTATGTGTACCCAACACCTGTAATTAACATTATTGAGGCTGTGACCCATGCAGCACAATGGAAGGAGCACTGGAGATTTTCTATTGAGGGCATCATCCACATGCAGGCATGCCGCCGTGCCACTGCAGGAGGAGCTGTGCCATACATCAATTACACCGTGAAAACAGCAATCAGCAGTATTCCAGCAAGAGTTATGGCAGTCGGGAAAAGCAGTTATTACTGAGAGGAGAGTAGGAAACACACTCACGCTCACGCATATGCACACACACATGCACGCACACACACACACACACACACACACACATGCATGCACACACACACACACACACACACGCATACACACACACACACACACACACACACACACACACACACACACATACACACACACACACACACACACACACACACACACACACACCTCTCATTCCACATCACCCTTAATCAATTCTTAACCCACAGGCACAACTTCACAATCCTGCACAGCCTTCCCCCTTTGATAAAGCTGAGTACTGTGGCCCCAGTGCTTCAGACGGGCGACCACTAACGTGCCCGAACAGAAAGAGCAGGCAGCCGGGTCTGAGCGAGCAGAACCCTGACTGGCAGGGGCTTTGTGAGTGAGATGAATCTGACTCCCTCTACAGATGAATGGGGTGCGGATGGAGGAGGCGGACGGGGATGATGATGAGCTCTCCAAAGCCCCGGAGAGTGATGGGACATGACAGCCACTTCAGACAAGACAGAGAAGACGTGGACACAGGAGGAGAGGAGCGGAGCTGTGGTCTCCCTTTCTAGACTTGCTACAAAAACTCTAATGCATCCACAATAAATACTATCTAACAGAACAGAACAGAACAGAACAGAATTATTTCCTTTGGTGCAGAACGGCCTACCTTTGGTGGTGGAGTTGACAAAGTAGCGGTGTCCGTCAGGTGACAGGTAGCACCTCCATCCCTGGGGAAGAGTCTGGTTGTCTGTCACCTCTGGTGCACTCAGAGGTGGGGCCACAGGCTTCTAAGAAACAGAAAACAAGATGGCAGCCTTTCACTGCAGCTCTGCCACAAACTGGCTTTATGGCTGAACAAGGGATGAGGTGGGTGGTAGGGGGGGTGGGTATGAGGCATTGATTTCAGACAGCACATTTCATCATTATGCCCATTTTTTGTATTGCATGAATGGAAAATTGACTGATTATTTATCTATGAGCAAAAATACTACTCCAAAACAACACTGTATCAGTAAAATCATGAGTGTTATGGCAAGATTTGGTGAGCTTATTTCACTTTTGATGTGCTTATTTCACTTCCTGAGGTCCACTACCATAATATACTTGGACTACCCTCTCTTCAGCTCTACTGAGGCCTCCTTCATAAGGCATCAACACACTGCGTGGGAACTCAGCTGAGGCGGCATAAGACTTCGTTAACTTGACCAGACCCTAACAAGCTGCAGTTTACCGTGAAATGAGGACGAAGAAGAGAAGTGGTTGGCCGCAGAGGATGAGGGACCCTTTTTAATCAGATTAGCTTGCCTTGGCAATGAATACCACACTGGCACAACTGCCAAGGTGTCATAGAAACCCGCTAAACTGTCCTAGAATAAAAAGCCAGGCTAGCGCAGGCTGGAGATTCAGGTTGTTTAGTATGTCTTCGCTGAGGTGGAACACGAATGCTTGGCAGAGAGATGCCCGGCTAATGGACAGGGGGTGTTGGTCAGTCCAGGAGTCTGCGATCTGTTCCATATGCTCAACATTATGATGGGAATGACCTCACGGATACACTGAGTGTGTATTCAAGTAAACTTTTCACCCAGAGCAAAAGAACCTTAAAGCGTCCATTGTTCATCTAACTGCCAGAACACTGATTCAATTAGGGTGGTAAATAAAATTAGATTAAAAACCAAACCGCAAATTGAAATTCAGATCTGTTGCACATTGGGCAAGCCAAGGACACTGGCAGAGAAGCAATCGTATTTTGGACAATAACTGAGGTGTAAAGAATAAAGTCTGATTTATTGCAGCTTTTATCCGAGTGGCCCAGTGTTCAGCTGAGCCTAGCATTGCACTGGCACAAGAACTTTCCTTGCTGGCTTTGCTCCACGCTGTCGTAGACGCATTATCTGAGCTGTATTTCACCTGGAGAAACGTGGTCGTGGTTACGTAAGGGAATAAATATGAGTGTTCTTCAGTGAGCCTTTATCTTCTGTTTCCAGAAGCCCACGGTAGTCCCCCCTCATTCTCTCGGCAGTGAGAGAGGATGCCACTGCGAAGCAAGCGAGTGTTTACTGCAGCGTGTTTTTACAGTGGAGGAAGCGCAGCAACTCTGAGGGTTTCACTACCAAGTTCGATAGCACACACACAGCAGCAACCTTAACTCCGCTGCCTGTTTTACTGTGTGTGTGTGTGTGTGTGTGTGTCCATAGCATACATGTGTGCTGGTACACGTAAATCACAAATATGTAACTGTGTGTCTGTGTGTGCAAGAGAGAGTCTCATCAAGTGTCTCACTCCAGGTCATCAGGCCAGTGTGGGTGGACGTGCACGTTTGATGTGCAACATAAAAGGGATTCCTCTCTATCTCTCCCTCCCACCCACCCTCCCCCTCTCTCTCTCTCTCTCTCTCTCTCTCTCTCTCTCGAACTCACACACTCCCCTCTGCATCAAGGCTTAGTCACGACCTTGCCGCATACAGTAAGTGCTACTGAAACAGCCTGCGGACCAATTTTTATTTACTCTGCAACCGTAGACGTCCACCACTTCCTCCCGGCGCGAGCCACAGAATAACCGTTATGGATGCAAACGGCTCAGCGCCTCGAGGTCAGAGCTGTAAAGATGGATAACGTGCCATGGTTCATGAAACTATTACAGTCTCCTTTTTTATTGCTTTCAGAAAACGTTTTCTCTTCTGTCGCTGAAAGAAAATGTGGCTCTCTTGTTATTACAACTTCCCAGTGAATCATCTGGATGAGTTGCAGCTTCCCACAGTGGCTTTATAGATACCACACATTACTCAAGAGATGGGAGATAGTAATCAGCTGCTCAAAATAGGAAAGCGCTGATTGTATCATATCTCTTACACAGACAACATACAAGATTCCAGACTGATTCCAGACTTTCTTTAGTCCTATCTAGAGTCAAGATATGCTCAGACTGTCACAAATATAATACTTCTTGTGAATATATTTGTCAGCTCCCCCCCCCCCAGACATATTTGTTATTATTCATAGTCTGATGTAACGCAAAGAGCTTCATTACATTGCTCTAACACTGTTCATATATAGATCCAACAAGAGCCCTGGGATTAAACGCACACTGCATGCAAGCCAGTTCTGAGGGGCACACTGCATGCAAGCAAGCAGTTCTCAAATCCAAGGTAATGAACCCAGAGCATGGTCATCATCATCTGCGCTCAGGAGCAGAGACAAATTTGTCACTCTCTACCTTAATTAGTGACTACAGTGGCAGCAGAGATGAGTAAGACGACAGAGGTCTGGCACCAGAACAAACAACCCAGACTGCATGTGACACATGCTTTCACCTCTCTGGAAGCAGGGGAAACACTGTGAGACAGAGGAGGAGGAGGAGGAGGAGGAGGTTTGACAAAGTCGACAATGGCAGCATTGCGTTAAGAACTGCAGCAGGCACCTCTTGAAACCCACAATGAAGATTAAAGCACTTTGGCAGGAGCTCCTCAGGGTGGACCAGCTACTGGGATAGACAATATAAGCAGTGACCGCCAGATCTGGAGCCTGACCAAGAGAGTAACTGAGACCACAGAAACATCTTTTTCAATGCTTCAGTTAAAAGCGTTACTAAAAGGCCTTGGCTGGAGAGCTCAAAACTCTTAAAAATATATATTATTTTCTTGCAGTGCAGCATGGATATTTCTGTTTTATACTTATCAATGCCAGAAGAGAAGTTCTGTTACTGTATCCACACAAAATGCCTTCTTCATTGAAATGAAGTGCATAGCTTCAAAGGTTGCAGCATCCACATTTAATCAGTTAGACCTGACGTGAACACATACAGGCATTGCTTTCTGTTGCAGACACACACACACCACACAGAAAACCGAAAAACAAACTAAGTAAAGTAGCACACGCCAATCGAAGGATCAAGCCCAGCCAGAAGTGCATGGATTAAAAAAGGCTGTCCCTACCATGCTCCCTCAGACCTGGTCTTTCTTGTGTCACAGAGTGAAGGTGAGAGGTGTCGACTGACACGACTTGCTCAGGGGAGAGAACCGTCAGACTGTGAGGCAGAAAGAAACTCTGGAAGCACTTTTTTTGCGGCTCTAACGTCCGTCCCAACCGAACCACCGCCTAAGGGCTCAAGGCTGAGGACATGGGTGGACAAAGAATGAACATGACTTTATAACTGAAACTCTGTCAAAAAAAAGGAGACGTGTTTGTCTCGTTGTCCAATGCCAGTTGGAAAGCTGTTTGAACGCCTTTGTCTGAGACTGCCAGATGTTAACGCCGCCACAAGAGCCCAGGCCGAAACATCACTGCATCCCTCTTCTGAGCCTGGACGCACAATGGACCACAGTGTGGGACGTAGCTATGGGAGTCGCCGTGGCAACAAGGCCTGTTTTGTGCGACCCGCTGGCCCATAACTTGCAAATCAAATTGACCCCTCTGTGTATCGCACCACTGATGCTCCCTCCAAAAATGGAAATGGGCAACTTTACTGATGAGATGATGACAGTGAGTGGGCTTGGCTGTGCGGAGCATGCAGTGCAGCTGGCTACACAGGGAGACAAAAAGCGAAAACACAGGCTAGGGAGGGAGGAGAAGGGGAGAAATGATGACAAAATGCTATCTTAAAAAAGCATCAACGTCAAACCATGGGGGGCTTCAAAAGTAGAGCAGTCATTCTGTTTTAAATCACATCTTTTCACTAGAAAGATGATCTCATGGGACTTGCCTGAAAAAAAACAATGCATATTACATTAAACACTGATTTTAGGGAGATTCTTATATTCTTTACTGGTGCCTGTCACACAACAATCACTTAGGACTCCAATTTAAAATGATCAACCATGTGCATTGCTAGTTTACCAAAAAGAACAAAATATTGAATTGACTGACTGTCAAGAGATGGGGACATCCAAGGGCTGTCTGCCTCTCCTGTAAATCTGAGTGTTCTGGATGAAAACAAACGTGTGTGCTGCTTGTATGTATTTTATGCAGCTCCCGTGTTGAAAGTAGTGTCTGCTAGTGTATTTTATGCAGCTCCAGTGTTAAAAGTAGTGTCTGCTAGTGTATTTTATGCAGCTCCAGTGTTGAAAGTAGTGTCTGCTAGTGTATGTTATGCAGCTCCAGTGTTGAAAGTGGTGTCTGCTGTGAATGAAACAATCTAAGAAGACTTGATGTGTTTGACGGAAAAGGTCAAGTTGACCTCTTGGTCCTTTCCATGATTTTCCTATATAAGCACTTACAGTATGCCTTTGAACAAGAGCACACTTTTACCTTCCCCAAATTGTACATTGTTTCCTGAAACTTCATACCAATGTATTACATGTAGAGAGTGAGCAAGATATCTGAACAAGGAGTCATGTTTTTCCTTAAACGGATTAAGAGAAAATCATAAACAGAAAGGCCCCACAGGCAAAGCAACCTGGAGTGATGGCAAAAGTTTTCCTTAAGCGCAGCACAAAAAGGACACTGTGAAGTGTCTGACAGCTGTGCAAGACTAATTTGACTGAAGTGGCTGACTGTTGACCAAACGTTTTGACATTAAGAGATTAAGTGTTATCTTAGATGATATTTCTTGCTGCCTCCTTTTTGTAAGTGACACGCACTCCGTGTGTGGCCAGATATGCGCTCACCAACATTACTGAGCTTCCCTTATGAGAGCTTTGAACTTCTGTGTGCATGCCGAGTGCTTGTGTGTGATGTGCACTGCAGAAGATGACATGAACGTGCTCCTGGAAACATGCTGCAGTACATGATAAGTCATTCGTATCCCAGAAATAAATGTCATAACTGAATTAATATACTGCATTTGTTTCAGGTATGGGTTTATTATTTTCACAGGTCACCTCAGAATACAAGTAATCCTACTCGGACGAACGGATGTGCGGAACAAGGTGTAAAGTTAGAGAAGTTAAAGTTAGACCACTGATGAGAACTGCCATGTTTGTCATCTGCCCCTGGCTTACCTCCAGAACTTTGACATAATTAGCAGGGAACCATCCTCTGACTCCGTCTATCGCTCCTTCCCACCACCCGCCGTCCAGTGGTTGCAAGAGCTCGATCATTTCTCCCACTTCGAACTTGAGCGCTCGGTCATTTTCTCCGCTGAAGGCGTACATCGTTCGGCAGTAGATTCCTGTCATTGCCTCAAAGGTTTAGAAAGAGCTCTAAGCGGGGAATGTTAACCTATCTTGGTGATGCTTTCATAGTTCAGTGTCGTTTCGTTGAATGTAGCATCGCAATGCAGCCACTTGTAGAGTGACAGCGGTACGAAGAAAGAAACTTTATTCCCACTAGCCAAAACGTTGCGGCAGAAGAAGTAATCTTCTGTAGCCTATAGGTGACACCTATAGGCTACAGATTACAGAACCTCCTTATGTATTATATTCTTCTTATGTCTTGCCCAGATGACACACTGCACCCAGCAACTCAAACACACACACCTGTGAATTACTGACTGAACACAGTGAAATGGCAGTGGATATTATAGCCGATTAATTGTTTCCGGATATGCATTCCCTTCTTGACATAACCACAGGTTGCTTGACCCATGAAATACAGAACGCCAGATATGCAGCTCTGTTTCATGACGGACGCCATCTAGAGTAAGTATTTTGAACAACACACGTAGGCTACTGTAGGATAGGATAGGCCACTGTTCGTCATAATATTAGTAAATGTGTTGGGCCGAAAAGGCGACACTGAAAGCTACTTCCACCGAGATAGTCGTGTTATATTTGTTTAACAATACTGTTTCTAATCTTCGCCGCACAGTCGCACAGTCTACAACTCAAGTCGTGATTTAGGGATATCTCTTTGGCACGGAGCTGGCCCTGTGAATAGAAAGTTGTCGTGCCTATGTGCTCACCTTGATGTGACTTTGCATTCAGCAGACAACTCGAGCACAGTAATAATTGGAAGTGGGAACAGCCGTGGCATTAATTACAGAGCTCTGGGCATCTAAATTGGGTTCATTAACTTCAATGTCACTGTCCTTCAGTCAGAAGAATAGGTCTACGCGTATTGAGGCTGGTTGGTTATGATAGTCATTGTTTTAAAACAGCTGCGTCTAAGCGGCGTCTTTTGATGACCTGTCAGTATGTCCGTCCTGGTTGACCTCCATTAGCCTTTAAAACGAATCATAACAAACCTCGATCACAGCTTGCGAGTCTGTTGCTTTTCTGTATCCATTAAAATAGCAAGTGTATTTAAGTAAGGAGACGCTTCAAACCATATGCTTAAAACCCTGTTGTGTATCTAAAATACCATAATAGTATAGACCTACTGTTTGTAAGACCGGATACCTTGCATATGATTACAGAATGCTTAGGCATACGTCCCTGAAACTAAAAAAAATTCATGTCAAGACGCCAACAACATCTTGTAAAGACACGATATTTATTCTCTGATTAAATTATATTGTTTTTGATTGATTTAGTTGACAGATTGTGAAACTTTAGAAAATAGAATAGTAATCAAAGGTTATTTCAGGTAGGCCGTAGCTCAAGGTAGCAATGGGTTTAGCTGGTCGTTTTGTCAAGTTCTGAACATTTAATCACAATTGACAAAGTTTCTGATACCAGATGACTTCATGTTGCTAAAAAGTGAACTAATAATAACAGCCTGACACTGCATGCTGTTCATAATTTAAAACAAAAAATGGTATGTGATATCTATTGATTGAGTAGTGTGTAGTTAGTGTGATTGAATTGCATGCCTAGTCCACAGGATTATACTATTTTATTGTGAGAGAGTACTAAATATAACTCTTCCTTGTACTGGATTTATTAACTAACTACCCTCTGCTGGGATAACAATGCCTGCCCAAATATAGGGCATAGAATAGACACCAAGGACTGACCACACTATATAAGGGTTGGTTGAGGTGGGCCACTGTTGAGAAGCGTCCCAGGTAAGTCACTGCATTTGAGTAATACTAAGGTGGTGCAGCTGTGCATTGTTCTGTAAATTAGTTTTTTTATAAGACATGGCAAAAAGTCATGAAAAATTTAAAACATAATAGATCTGTCATGATATGGTTGATTTTTTCCCCTCCTGTGAATGCTGTTTGGATAATCCATCTCCAAGAATTCATCCAGCTGATTTTGTGATCGATACATCTCAGATAGGTATGTAAGTCAAGTTGTGTTTCTTTTAGTCTTCACTTTCTTTTTGAACAAAGATCGCCAGTGTCTAAAGACATCTTATTCCACTGGCACTCTTGCTCAAAGGACCAGAATGAGTTCTGACGCAGAGATGGCAGTCTTTGGGGTGGCTGCCCAGTACCTACGCAAGAGCGAGAAAGAGCGCATCGAGTCCCAGAGCAGGCCCTTTGATGGCAAAACGGCCTGCTTTGTCTGCGATGAAAAGGAACTGTATGTGAAAGGAACCATCATGAGCAAAGATGGAGACAAAGCTACAGTGGAGACCCAGGACAGCAGGGTATGTGGCATGCATACCATTATATCTCACTGTCCGTTTGCATTACAGTACAGCAGCATCAAATATCTCTTTAAGTTGTGGAATGTAGTGTCATCAGATTTGATAATTGATCATTGATCATTTTCATGTGAAATAATGAAGCATCTTTTTGTCTTGAAAAGCGCTATATAAATTAAATGTGTTATTATTATTATATTATATATGTTTAGCTGTTTTGCTATAACCTTGCAAGGAAGCATACCTCTTATAAAATGTATTTTAAAATTTCAAAAACTTAGATTGTAACTGTCAAGGAGGACCAAGTCTTTCCTCTGAATCCGCCCAAATTTGACAAGATTGAGGACATGGCCATGATGACTCACCTCAACGAACCATGTGTGCTGTTTAACCTCAAAGAGCGTTATGCAGCCTGGATGATCTATGTAAGAATTGCATTTCTAGTCAGTAAACCTCCAAAAGCAATGAATTACATTAATACATTATTTATTGCCGGCTTTGGATGTAATATGGAGTCTTCTCCCCATATGTCAGACCTATTCTGGGTTGTTCTGTGTGACTGTGAACCCGTACAAGTGGCTCCCCGTCTACAGCCCCGAGGTGGTGACTGCATACAGAGGAAAGAAAAGGATGGAGGTCCCCCCACATATTTTTGCTCTGTCTGATAATGCTTATCAGTTCATGCTTACTGGTGAGGGGACTTCGTGGGAAAATGTTGTCATTTACATTTAGAGTTACAGTTCTGCTTTATCAAAAATGTTATTTTTGTGTTGTTGTAGACAGGGAGAATCAGTCTATCCTGATCACGTAAGTATTCTTTTAATTCTGATTCAATTGACCAGCAGACTTGTATATATTAACATATATCACCTGCTACAGTCAAATCACAGCTGTGGTGATGTCTTTTACCAATGCCACTATTACTCATACAATACATTAAAAATTAACAGAATAATCTGATATTCTTTAGTGGAGAATCTGGTGCAGGGAAAACTGTGAACACCAAACGTGTCATCCAGTACTTCGCAACAATTGCAGTGTCTTCCGACAAGAAAAAAGAAGTTGTCAGCAAAATGAAGGCAAAGGATTTTGTTTGTTATTTTGCCAAATAGCCCAAGCAAACTCATCAAAAAGATATTTACAGTTTGCTTTGGCCACAGGGTACCCTGGAGGATCAAATCATCCAGGCTAACCCTCTACTGGAGGCTTTTGGCAATGCCAAGACAGTGAGAAATGACAACTCATCTCGTTTTGTGAGTACATCATTCTTAACTCATTTATAATTCATATCCTGTATAAACAGCATACCAACAGCACAGAAGTAGATGCTGAATTTTTTTATTGCAGGGAAAGTTTATTAGAATACACTTTGGAATGACAGGTAAACTGGCATCAGCCGATATTGAGACATGTGAGTATCCTATAAATGTCAACAAAGAAATACCAAAATTACAGATATAACATAAATTGTGTATAACAATGTATAACATAACATTATTATGTCTTCTCATTTATTATGGTGCCACATGGCTACTACAGATCTCCTGGAAAAATCCAGAGTTACATTTCAGCTCGGAGCTGAGAGAAGCTATCACATTTTTTACCAGCTTACTTGCAACAAGAAGCCAGAACTAATTGGTAAATTATTGATACAGTGATAACATACTATTTTAAATGGTTATTTTTCTGGAAGCATTAGTATTCTTAGGAAGCATTCTGTAATGTTGACTAACATACATAGATATACTTTATAGATCTGCTTCTCATTACCACAAATCCATATGACTTCGCCTTCATCAGCCAAGGGGAGGTGGCAGTAAAAAGCATCGATGACGCTGAAGAACTGATGGCAACCGATGTAAGTAAAACAGTTTGATGATGTCAGGTTATTTTCAAAACAAGCAAAACAAACCAAGACACAAACAAAGCGAAACAATAACATTTTGTTTGTGTGTTACAGGAAGCCATTAGTATTCTTGGCTTCTCCGCTGAGGAGAAGATGAGCATCTACAAGCTGACAGGAGCTGTGATGCATTATGGGAACATGAAGTTCAAGCAGAAACAGCGTGAGGAGCAGGCTGAGCCTGATGGCACAGAGGGTAAAACACCTTCATCTCAGAGGTTCAGCTTATTCTTCTACTGCTACCATGTTATACTGAAGCAATTTGACAGGCTGATGTGTTTGTTATGTTTGTTATTTACATTATGTTCTAAAGAATTAAAAGTTCGTGCTAATGTTTGGTTCATAACTTTGTTATGGCAAAGTTAGCTATTACTGCAAATAGAATGAGATTATTTTGCGTTGAACGTAACTTTGGGTTTATGTTATCTGCTCATTTGTTTAGTGGCAGATAAAGCTGCCTATCTGATGGGCCTCAACTCAGCAGACCTGCTGAAGAATCTGTGCTATCCGCGGGTGAAGGTCGGGAATGAGTATGTCACCAAGGGACAAAATGTCCAACAAGTAAGACCATGCTGCAGTAGAACCTCTTTCTACATTTTGTACCTACTGTATTACCCATATTTATCTGTTTTTTTCTATATCTTGTCACCTAAAACTGAGTAGGACATTGAGTAAGCATTTGGTTTAGGTTGCATGGTTACTTCTGTTTGCCTACACTTATAACTTTGACCAGATAAATGATGATGTTGCTGTTTTATGCCTTAGGTGTACAACTCCATTGGTGCCCTGGCAAAGTCTGTGTATGAGAAGATGTTCATGTGGATGGTTATGCGGATCAATCAGCAGCTGGACACCAAACAACAAAGACAGCATTTCATTGGGGTCTTGGATATTGCAGGATTTGAAATCTTTGATGTAGGTTTTTACAGTTCAAGTTCAGGTTTATTGCCATTTCAACAACACAGTTGATAAGAAAGTGCCTTGGTATGCTCACAATACAGTACGACTCATCACAGCACAACATAACACATGATACAAAATCAATGCATAATGAAAACACTAACGGCTACAAAAATCAACTCGTTTTTTTGTATTTCATGTTTTTCTTATTGGTTTAGTTCAACACATTGGAGCAGCTCTGCATCAACTTCACTAATGAGAAACTGCAACAGTTTTTCAACCACCACATGTTTGTTCTGGAGCAAGAGGAGTACAAGAAGGAAGGGATTGAGTGGGCCTTCATAGACTTCGGGATGGATCTGGCTGCCTGCATTGAGCTTATTGAAAAGGTCCATTTCACCAAGTATACACACTAAAACATGTGTTAATGCTTATACACATTTGAGTTTACATGAGTGTCACTAATGTTTATTGTCATTTTTAACAGCCAATGGGCATCTTTTCCATTCTTGAGGAGGAGTGCATGTTCCCCAAATCAACTGACACATCATTTAAGAACAAGCTGTATGACCAACATCTGGGCAAGAACAACTGCTTTCTGAAGCCAAAGGCTGTCAAAGGCAAACCTGAGGGCCACTTCTCCCTGGTCCACTATGCCGGCACTGTTGACTACAACATCTCCGGCTGGTTAGAGAAGAACAAGGATCCCCTGAATGAGTCTGTTGTGCAGCTGTACCAGAAAGCCTCAGTGAAAATTCTTGGGATGCTGTATGCAAATTTTTCTGGCAGTGATGGTAAATTCATATGAATTTATGTTGAGTCTGAAATGTCTATGTTACAATATTGCAATCTAAATAATCTAATTCATTTCCACCACTACTACTACTAAAACTACTACTTTAACAATTAAAAATACAACAACAACAACAACAACAACAACAACTACAACTACAACAACTACAACTATTATAACAACTACTACAACAACTACTACTACCACTACCACTAAATATTAATTTATTATGTGAATTTTAGATTCTGGTGCCGCCGCTGGTGGAAAGAAAGCTGCGAAAAAGAAGGGCTCATCTTTTCAAACGGTCTCCGCTCTGTTCAGGGTAAACACTTCTCCAGGTATATGAAACATAGGATACCTTCTTGTTGCCAAAAGTAAAATAAAAAACACTTGTGTTTATGTAGGAAAACCTGAATAAGCTGATGTCAAACCTGAGGACCACTCATCCACACTTTGTGCGATGTTTGATCCCAAACGAGACAAAAACACCAGGTACTTTTTGTGTGTTTTTCTGTAGGATATTCAGTAAATTCTGATCGTTTCCTTCCGCTGTTGGTC
The DNA here is from genome assembly GCF_018492685.1 of Alosa sapidissima. Lineage (NCBI taxonomy): Eukaryota > Metazoa > Chordata > Actinopteri > Clupeiformes > Clupeidae > Alosa > Alosa sapidissima. The sequence goes on along the minus strand of NC_055959.1, from coordinate 1,584,697 downwards.
ATGCATGTGCTACTGATATCAGGTGCCATGGAAAACAACTTGGTCATCCACCAGCTGCGCTGTAACGGTGTACTGGAAGGCATCAGAATCTGTAGGAAGGGTTTCCCCAGCAGAATCTTATACGGGGACTTCAAGCAAAGGTATGCTCCCTGGATGGATATCAGACCTCTGCTACCTCAGGTGTCTTTAATTACTATGTATTTCATACTTAACTATGAATTAATAGTGCAATGTACTTTATTAAAAATTAATAAAGGAACACAGGTGTTTAATGATATTTAGTATTCGTGGTTAATAACAATAATTCATTTAAGAAGTTTACTATATGAGCGTATTCACAGGTTTCCCGTTTACCTACAAAACTAGATGCGCGCGCAGCCGTGGGGAAGAAGACGCTTGGTGGCCGTCCACAACGTTATAAACTTAACCTAATAGTCGGCTGCTGTAAGCTACTGTACAATCTGAATTTTTTGTATACCCCTGTTGTCTCAATGATAATAACATCTCATTTCCGACTATATTTCAGAGTTTGCCGTTCATTTGCATTATTAATATAATATCGTCTTTTGGCATTTTTGGCGAAGACATGCATTCCGTTAGGGATACTGAACATATTGAACATTCTCTAACCATTGTGATTTTGAATTGGTGCAGTTTTCAGCACAAAACCTCATTTTATTCTTTTCATGGAGAGCACTGCTCTATGCTGTTCTATGGTGCTTTCTGCCTCTTAGTTGCGCACACATGTTTTCATGACGTTGCATAGAAATCCATGTATACAGTACTGGATTTCATCATCTGTCATTGAAACCTGCAACTCTGAATATGTTTTAGATACAGGATCCTGAATGCTAGTGCAGTTCCTGAAGGTCAGTTCATGGACAACAAAAAAGCTGCGGAGAAGCTGTTGGGCTCAATTGATGTTGATCACTCACAGTATAAGTTTGGACACACCAAGGTGCAACTCTCCATTATCTACACTTATATTGCAATTAAAGGAGAATTCCGGTGTGATATTGACCTAAAGTGTGTTGAAACATGATAACGAGTGTGAACGTATGTCTCATAGCCCATCTCGGGTTGTCCCCTGCACTCCAAAATCTGGCGCTAGTTAGCCGATGCTACCAACAGTCCCTACCAACTTTTTCAATGGTGGTGCTTCGGCATCGGGCTAGCCATGCAAATAAATCACTGTTTTACACCATTTACGAGGCTCAATGTATCGCCACACTTCATTGGTAGACTTCCGAGCGACGAGTAAGAATGAACAGGTATGATAAGGGATCAGATTCCAAAAATAATTCCGTGGAAATGCATGGATTCCAGTTGCTGCTACTGGAAGAAACTGGAATCCATGCATTTCCACAGAATTATTTTTGGAATCTGATCCCTTATCATACCTGTTCATTCTTACTCGTTGCTCTACTTATCGTGACGAAATTCAAGATGGCTGCAAACGCTAAACTTCGTGAAGATACTGTCTGTATAAATCGTCTTGTAAGTAAACTACCAATGCTTTTTCAAAGTTCTCGTTTTAAATGTCAGGGCCCTCGGAAGTCTACCAATGAAGTGTGGAGATACATTGAGCCTCGTAAATGGTGTAAAACAGTGATTTATTTGCATGGCTAGCCCGATGCCGAAGCACCACCATTGAAAAAGCTGTTGGTAGCATCGGCTAACTAGCGCCAGATTTTGGAGTGCAAGGGACAAGCCGAGATGGCCTATGAGACATACTGTACGTTCACACTCGGTATCATGTTTCAACACACTTTAGTTCAATATCACACCGGAATTCTCCTTTAAACCACACAGAAATGAGGACCATAATTGACATAAGCTCTTTATTGAGTTGACATCTTTGTGAGAATGTACATGAAAATCAGATTTCTGTATGTTGTCTTCCAAAGTATTAAACAAAGCCTATCTATCTATTTAACTAAATCATAATTATATCACATATAAACAATGGGCGAAGATTTGACCATTTAAACCTTAAAACCTTGTGACTGAAGTATGTTCTCTGGAATTGAAATATGTTGTCTCACACAGGTGTTCTTTAAAGCGGGTCTCCTGGGAGTCCTGGAGGAGATGAGAGATGAGCGTCTGGCCCAAGTGGTCACCTGTATTCAGGCCGTCTGTCGTGCATACGTCGTGAGAATGGAGTACAAGAAGATGCTTGACAGGAGGTATTCAATGTGATCTACTGTACTGTGCTTTTCCTGTTGTATACCTAAAAATGAATATAATCATTCATATCATTATTCTATTTGAAAAGGGAATCCATCTACACCATCCAGTACAACATCCGGGCATTTATGAATGTCAAACACTGGCCATGGATGCGTCTGTACTTCAAGATGAAGCCCCTGCTGAAGAGCGCTGAGTCTGAGAAGGAGATGGCGCAGATGAAGGAGGACTTTGCTAAGTGCAAGGAGGACCTGGCCAAGTCTGAGAGCAGACGCAAGGAGCTGGAGGAGAAACTGGTCTCAGTTGTGCAGGAGAAGAATGACCTTCTCCTTCAAGTCCAAGCAGTATGTCTTATTTCCCAACTCTATTGGCTGGTTTCCTGTATATAGATTTAACCTAGTCCTATACTTAAAATCATTAAAAGTTTCCATTGAAAATTGTTTTAGTCTGGTCGAGTATGTGTACAACCCTTATGTCCTTTTTTGTTTTATTCATTTATTTTTTGTTACGTTTTAATTTATTTGTGTATCTCTCCAACTGCCTATTTTCTTTTATAATTTGTGAAAGGAATCAGATAACCTGGTGGATGCGGAGGAGAGGTGCGAGGGGTTAATTAAGAGCAAGATACAGCTGGAGGCGAAGCTGAAGGAGACGACTGAGAGGCTGGAGGACGAGGAGGAAATCAATTCTGAGCTGACCGCCAAGAAGAGGAAGTTGGAGGATGAGTGCTCTGAGCTCAAGAAGGACATGGACGACTTGGAGCTCACCTTGGCTAAAGTGGAGAAGGAGAAACATGCTATGGAGAATAAGGTCCGAGTTGTGTCCATGCATCCCCACAAAGGAATCATTTGTACAATAACTAATGAATCATATTTCATAATCTGTATATGTAATAATAATAATAACAGAAATAACATTAATAGTCTGTAACATACTGTATGTGATTGACATGATTTGATTGTCCTACCACACAGGTGAAGAACCTGACTGAGGAGATCATTGCTCAGGAGGAGAGTATTTCTAAGCTGACCAAGGAGAAGAAAGCCCTGCAGGAGTCCCATCAGCAGATGCTAGATGACCTTCACGTCGAAGAGGACAAGGTCAACACCCTGACCAAAGCCAAGACTAAGCTGGAGCAGCAAGTGGAAGACGTGAGTCTGTATGAGCTGAATGATGACTTACATACTGTATATACCGTTACCAGTGTAGACATTGTTATGATGTTGTTATGATGGTGCTTCACATTGGTGGTGGTTAGTGAGGTTTCTCGTTCACTTTAAAGCACTTTGGGCGCCTTGAAAAGCACTATATGAATGCATTGTGTTGTTGTTGTTGTTGTTGTTGTTGTTGTTGTTTATTGGTGGTGGTTTTCGTGGTGGTGTTGTATATTGTTTCCTTGTTCTCACACAGCAGGATCTCTTGAACATGAGGTAGATGTTCAGATATAAATGTATGTGTTTATGTGTATGTGGCTTGTTTTTCTTTCCTTTTATTCAGATGGAGGGTTCTCTTGAGCAAGATCGAAAGGTTCGGATGGACCTTGAGAGGGCAAAGCGGAAGCTGGAGGGGGATCTGAAACTGGCCCTGGAGTCCACAATGGACCTGGAGAATGAGAGGCAACAGCTGGAGGAAAAGTTGAAAAAGTACCAAATGCTGAACCACTGTATACGCTGTGCATTCATTATGTGGAGTTTGTCACAACAAGGAGATCTTTATTGTAATTTTGTCTTTTCCACCTGTAAATATTTTTTTTGTTCAGGAAAGACTTTGAGGTCACACAGCTTCAAAGTAAGATTGAGGATGAGCTGTCGCTTGCTTCTCAGATTCAGAAGAAAATCAAAGAGCTTCAGGTGATCAACCCATTTCATACAGACATTGCTCATTGGAAATTATGGCTAACTGATGATGAACTCCACTTCTCTTCCTGATGCCCAGGCTCGTATTGAAGAACTGGAGGAGGAGATTGAGTCTGAGCGCGCTGCGCGTACCAAAGTGGAGAAGCAGCGGTCAGATCTGTCCAGGGAGCTGGAGGAGATCAGCGAGAGGCTGGAGGAGGCCGGAGGCGCCACCGCCGCCCAGATCGAGATGAACAAGAAGCGGGAGACTGAGCTCCAGAAGCTCCGGCGAGACCTGGAGGAGTCGTCCCTGCAGCACGAGGCCACTGGAGCAGCTCTCCGCAAGAAGCATGCCGACACCGTGGCCGAGCTGGGGGAGCAGATCGACAACCTCCAGCGGGTCAAGCAGAAGGTGGAGAAGGAGAAGAGTGAACTGAAAATGGAGGTGGATGACCTCACGAGCAATATGGAGACTATAGCTAAAGCTAAGGTGAAAGAAAGTCCTAAATGTTGCTGAGTGGATCTCAGATACTAGTGTACTTTGTGCACAAGCTGTGATGACGTATGTATTTCGTAGGTGAATCTTGAGAAGATGTGTCGTGCCCTTGAAGACCAGCTAAGTGAGGTGAAAACCAGACAAGAGGAGCAACTGAGACTCATCAATGACCTTTCTTCCCAGAAGGCTCGGTTGCAGACAGAAAATGGTAATGCTGCAAGATAACTTTCATAATTAACCTTTACCTTAATTAACCTTAAGGGTGTCACACCGGTGTGACAAGAATGTTGGAAAATGAACGTTCTAAAGAATATCTGGGTTCATTGAATTCAAACAGAGCCCGAGATATCTCTATCATCTCTATAATATGGCTCTGAATTTTAACATGGTATTTTAAAACCTGGGATTGCTCTGGAATGGAATCTTTTCTTAGAATGTTCAAAACTCCACCAAAAACACCAAGAAGAAACTATGAGTGTTTTTTTATTTTGACAAATATGACTAAGTAACACTTGATCTGGGTGTAGGTGAGATGGCACGCCATGTCGAAGAGAAGGAGTCCTTGCTGTCTCAGCTAACAAGAGGAAAACAGGCGTACATTCAACAACTTGAAGAGCTAAAGAGGCAAAACGAGGAAGAAACTAAAGTGAGTAAAGTGGACAAGAACAGTTAAGTGGCAACATAAAAATGTTATTAGCAAACATTTCAAAAATCCTAATTATTTTGGGGCACTGTGGCGTAATTGGTTACAGTGTCTGTACCATGCCAACGGGGGCCCGGGTTTGAGTCCAACCTGGGTCATTTCCTGATCCCACCTCATCTCTCTCTCCCACTCACTTCCTGTCTGCCTCTTCACTGTCTTATCATATTATTATTGGGCAATAAAGCCCAAAAAATCATATTAAAAAATGTTATTATTTAAATTGTTTAACAGGCCAAGAATGCCCTGGCCCATGGTCTGCAGTCCTCCCGCCATGACTGTGACCTCCTGCGGGAGCAGTTTGAGGAGGAGCAGGAGGCCAAAGCTGAGCTGCAGCGCTGCATGTCTAAGGCCAACAGCGAGGTGGCGCAGTGGAGAACCAAGTACGAGACGGACGCCATCCAGCGCACCGAGGAACTCGAAGAGGCCAAGTAAATATCACATCACTACATAAGCATCAAAATATGTGAAAAATGGATTTGTAAATATATGTGAGATGGGAAGTAACTAAGTCAGTGACAGGGAAATAGTTGTTAAGGAGTTACAGTTGTTAAATTGGAATATCATTGTAGGCTACAGTCTGCTTCTTTTAACAGAAACAACAGGTAAAATAGTCCTTCAAAAAGGCTAGGATACCTTTTACTTGTATACTTTACATTTCAGTACATTTCAGTCTGTACTTTGTTATTTTTACTGGAGTAAAGAAGGTGAATTTTTACAGAGGTATCTGTAGTTCTACTTGATTGAAGATCGATGGAAAGTGTGTACTTTTACCATCTCATGGTATATTTACTACATGTAGATAGTATATAACTGCATTGATAATGCTGTGTATATATTTATGTATTCGAAATGTTAAATCTGACAGGAAGAAGCTGGCCCAGTGTCTTCAGGAGGCAGAGGAGGCAGTTGGAGTGGTCAGCTCCAAGTGCTCCTCTCTGGAGAAGACCAAGCAGAGGCTGCAGAGTGAGGTGGAGGATCTCATGACGGATCTGGAGAGGGCAAATTCAGCTGCAGCTGCCCTGGACAAGAAGCAAAGGACTTTTGACAAGGCAAGAACTTTATGAAAACACAGCAATACCTTTTATAATACATTTCATATTTCAATGAGCAAAGCCTAACTACCATCTTTGTGTCTTAATATGACATGTCTGTGATAAGATAAACAATGTCTCTAATATAAATGTTTTTTTGCTCATGCACTGTAGGTCCTGGCAGAGTGGAAGCAGAAGTATGAGGAGAGCCAGGCTGAACTGGAGGCGGCTATGAAAGAAGTGCGTGCAATGGGCACAGAAAATTTCAAACTGAAAAATTCCTACGAGGAATCTCTGGAACATCTTGAAACGATGAAACGTGAAAACAAAAACCTGCAGCGTAAGAGCCTGATCCTTGAAAGAAGTTGACTTTCATGTAATCAGAACATTTTCATCAAATATTCCATTTGTATTTTTCAGAGGAGATCATGGATCTCACAGACCAACTCGGAGAGTCAGGAAAAAACCTTCATGAAATTGAAAAGTTAAAGAAACAAGCAGAACAAGAGAAGACAGAGATTCAGACCTCCTTGGAGGAGGCTGAGGTAACCTTGTTTCCATACCAGTGTGGCTACTGTGCATCCTGTGCTATACCACTATGAACTTGTCTTGGAATCATACACTCCACAGCACAGAAATGCAGTCGCAAAATCACAACACACGGACATTATCACAGGGCCATTGCATCAACAGCCATTTCTGCTTCAAAAGCACAGTGTTCAGTGATAACCACTTGGTATAAAAGAGTTGAGAGAGTATGAATGGAATGAAGGAGTTCTGAATGAAGGAGAACTTCTTCTTCTTCTTAAGCAAGAATAGTACTTCACACAGTTGCTTGCAAGTGTTGGTTAAACGCAGTAACACAAAACTTGTATTAAGCTCAATAATGACAGATACATGTCTTTCAGGAGACACTAGTGCTAGTACTAGGGGTCGTAGTGTCTTTTTGGGCTCAAAGACATAGAGGACAACAGTAGCGCTGTATCATGTTCATGCAGTATCAATGGTCATTTCCTTTTGAGGCGTCCCTGGAGCACGAGGAGTCGAGGATCCTCCGCGTGCAGCTGGAACTGAATCAAGTGAAGTCTGAAATGGAGCGAAAGATCGCAGAGAAGGACGAGGAGATGGATCAACTGAAAAGGAGCAGCCAGAGGATCATAGAGTCCATGCAGAGCACTCTGGACTCAGAGGTCCGGAGCAGGAATGACGCCCTGAGAATCAAGAAGAAGATGGAGGGAGACCTGAACGAGATGGAGATTCAACTGAGCCATTCCAACAGACAAGCCAGCGAAGCTCAGAAACACCTGAGGAACCTACAGGCTCAGCTAAAGGTGAACAGATGAATCAAATGGGGCTTTCAGGTTGTCTTTGGATTCACAACAATATAACCAGTGCCCTTAACACATATATTCATTTCAAAAGGATGTTCAGATTCATCTTGAGGACACGCTGAGAAATAACGATGACATGAAAGAGCAGGTGGCCATGACGGAGCGGCGGGCCAACCTGCTGCAGGCCGAGATTGAGGAGATCAGGGCCGCTCTGGAACAGACCGAGAGGAGCCGCAAGTTGGCTGAGCAGGAGTTGGTGGACGCTAGTGAGCGGGTTCAGCTACTGCACTCACAGGTAGCTACAGGGTCAGTTAAAGGGCAGCATGATTTGGAGAAAATATCTAATTGCGATTTTTCTTACGGATAATGTGAATCTTGCGATTGTGATTGGTGATATCATTTTTTGAATATCAATGTCAAGATTCAGTTCAACATTCCAAATGTCTTTTCCGATTGGTGAGCATGCTTTGTGCATGAGAAGCATAGCACTCCTGACTGGTGAGCTTCACTGTCTGTCACACAAAGAAGATGACATGAACATAAAAATCATAAATCATAAAAAGATTAACCATGCACGATTAATTGTAGCCTTTGCGATTAAATAATTGCATTGCATTGGTTGAAATTGCGATTGCGATAATTATGCAGCCCTAGTCAGTTACATTGAAGACAGATGATTATTCTGGGGATCACTGAGCAGTATTGACAGTTGTGTTTTTTTCCCGTAGAATGTGAGTTTGCTCAACAGCAAGAAGAAGCTGGAGACTGACCTCAACCAGATTCAATCTGAAATGGAGGACACTACTCAAGAGTCCAGGGATACAGAGGAGAAAGCCAAAAAGGCCATCACTGACGTAAAACAACATACCTCACTCTAGTACACGGGAATATGACATGTCATGGTTATAGTGCATTACATGAATATAATAAACCTTTGGTTTCTGTGCCAAGGCTGCTATGATGGCTGAGGAGCTGAAGAAGGAGCAGGACACCTGTGCTCACCTGGAGAGGATGAAGAAGAACCTGGAGACCACCGTCAAAGACCTGCAGCACCGCCTGGACGAGGCTGAGAACCTGGCCATGAAGGGTGGCAAAAAGCAACTCCAGAAGCTGGAGTCCAAAGTGAGAGCAACACAACACCAGTGCACATGCACAGACAAACAAGAGAGGGCTTTGCAGATACGTTTTCCATGGCCGTAAAAATAGCTATTCTTTGTCTTTTAGGTGCGTGAACTTGAGAACGAGCTGGAGTTGGAGCAGAGACAGAGTTCTGATGCCATAAAAGGCTTGCACAAATATGAACGCAGAATTAAGGAGCTTTCTTACCAGGTAGGTTGACAAAAAATCAACTCACATGTGGAAGGGAGTATGCTAGACTGCTTAATCCTGGTTAGTAATAGACTATTTTCATACACACACACTCATTTCTTTAAATAGTCTGAGGAGGATAGAAAGAATATCCTGTGTCTGCAAGAGCTTGTGGATAAACTGCAGCTGAAGGTGAAAACATACAAAAGGCAGGCCGAAGAGTCTGTGAGTATCAGCACACTCAAATGGGTTGGGCTTGAGAAGAGAACTTTACATGAAACACAACTTTAATTCGTTTACTGTCTTACAGGAGGAACAAGCCAACATGTACTTATCAAAGTTAAGGAAGGTGCAGCATGAGCTGGAGGAGGCTCAGGAGAGAGCCGACAGTGCCGAGTCCCAGGTCAACAAGATGCGAGCCAAGAGCCGAGACATGGGAGCCAAAGTGAGTCGATGGCGAGACATGGCGAGCATCACAATGGGATTATGCCTAGGGATGGATTTGTGCATTTCATCTGAATGGGCTAATGTGGAATGTGCTCTCTCTCTCTCTCTCTCTCTCTATCTCTCTCTGTCTTTCTTTTTCTTTTCTTTCTTTGCAGGGAAAGGATGCCAGTGAATAACAGAGACTCTTGGGGAGAAAAGTGTTTAGTGTAATGACATCAAAGAAATTCTCCTTTCATCGCCTGCTGTTCATGCTAAAATGCTTTGACACTGTTCGAGGCTCTTGAGTCTGATCACACTACAGTAATTGCCTGTGTGCATGCCTAATGTGCATTCTGTAATTGCTTGAATGAGATTATTATGTAGAAAGATTTTCAATATTAAAACGATCTGGAGGATCAAAGAGGAAAAGTGGTAAGCGATGGTGTAGTAAACTATGAATATAAAAAAAGCTTTCTCTATTTTTCTCTCTAAAGTCATTGGTTGTAAGGCAACTGCTACAGTAGTTTAGTCATGGAGTGGGGATATTTGTTGTGTATTTGCTGCTTTTGAATTGATGTGTGTGCATTGCAACAATAAAAAACTTGAATGCAATATGGATTGGTAACTGTTTTTCTTTGCATGCTCATATGTATGGTATAAATCCCAAGGTGAACTCATCTAAAATCCCATAATCCATCATGGAGTGTCTTCAATGTATATCTGACCAGAAGTCAGGAAAACAAAGGGAAAGAGAAATCTGATATCAAATGATTGTTTCTGTGTCTATTGAAATGCCCTCAGTTCACTGTTGAAATGAGAATTCTGCTATATTTTGAGCACTCTGCTTTTGGACGTCTAGTACGGGTGTTTTTTTCTTTGGAAGGAAAATGTCCTCTATGGGTGTATTGCTACAGAATATTGTTTTGCTTTAGAGCCGACACCATGGAACAAACAAAAGTATGTGCTACTTGGCTCTGTGCATGGCATCCAACATCAGAGGGCAAAAACTCACACAAGGGACACAGAGTGACCTCCAGAGCAAAGGGACGAGAGCGCATGATAATCCTCTCATAAGCATTTAAATCAGCCCAACATTTCACAACACGGTGTAAATGCTGGATAAGCCACACATATGATGGAGAATGGAACTTGAGCAAGGAGCCCTCAAGTTCAAATATAGCCAGAAGTTTATCCCTTAAGTGCAGCGTTGCTCTGCGTGCAGTCTGTGAGAAGGAATTGGGCATGGCAGTGAGGTTATCACTATGGAATGGAATTATATAGAATTTTATGTAGCTTCATTGTGTATTTACAGAGTAGGCTCCTACATCTGTGGCCTCACACATCTTGAAGAGGTAAGGTGATACTGCTGAGTGGGTTTTGTATGTGGTGTCATTGTGAGCATTGATTAAAATACATTGAAAAGGAATTAAACAACACAAGAGTTTTGCTACGGATATGGTACTTAATTTATTGATAGATTATATTTTATTTGAGAAACTGAAATGGGTAAAGGGGTTGTCATTAATGGTTGGTAAGGTTGAATGATTTAATGAGTGTTGTCTTTTATCTTCATTTAGTTTCATTTGAGGTTTAAATGACTAATATGACTAGTACAGCATTCAGTAAAGTATTATTGGTGGAGAAATTCAAGGCACGCAAATCAACAAATGTAATACATTCAACGTCATTATTTGATAATACTGTAGCTGGCATTAAGTGTATTCCATGTGCATATCATGTGTATATGGGCATATATGGGAGTTAGACTCATGCACAATATAGCACCCTTTATGAAGTGAGATCATTTGTTTCCATGTATTGTGTGAAAAACAAGAGCCTGCAATGGGTTTTGACAACAACACCAAAGACAAGGGCTGTGCCATAATATCTCCATGTCCTGATGATGCTGAATATAAGATTACACACGCAATACATGAACATTTCCTCTCTTTTTTCTTATTCATCTTATCCAAAGATATTATCTCTGTCTCCCCTACTCGGCTGGGCCCTCTGGTGTCTGTCAAAACAAAGAGAGCACAACAGCAATTCAGAAACGCCATTAAAACAACACCATCATCTGAGGTCTTCTAACAATGCCATAGTAAATAACTCATTGAAGAATTGTTCTAAGAGCACTGAACAAAATCACATTAAACAACTGAAAGAAAGTACAAGTACAAAGTGTCCAAAACACAGATTTTTTAATTTTTTTATGTCTGAGAGATTTTATTTTTTAATTGTCTGTTGTCAGAATGCCTGGAAGATCTGTTTTCCTTTAATCTACAACATTATTGCTGTTAATTCGCCTGTAAGGAATTTGATGTTTGACAGTGATTTTGACACTGAAACTGAAAAGGACTGTTTTATATGGGATAGAAAAAAAAATAATTCAAAATGTAAAAACCTTTTATTACTGTGTAGTATGTAGTCACTGCTATTACCAAAAAGGTTGCATTTTGTATACAGTATGCCAAAAGGTGGAGGCCAAATCTACAGATATCTCCACTCACCTTGGGTCCCATGTCTCTGGTTTTGGCTCTCATCTTGTTGACCTGGGACTCTGCGATATCGGCCCTCTCCTGAGCTTCCTCCAGCTCATGCTGCACCTTCCTGAAGCGTGTCAGGTGAGTGTTGGCCTGCTCCTCCTGAAAACATATAAATAGGGTAAAGACACTGGCTAAATAAATAGGGTAACATGGTGTATCACTTGTGTGTGTTGGGGTGTCTTACAGCTTCTTCAGCTTGTCTCTTGTAGGCCTTCACTTTGTTCTGAAGTTTATCCACCAGATTCTGCAGTCTGTTCACGTTCTTCTTGTCCTCTTCAGACTGCAAGGCAGCACAGAACACATATAGTCCCCATAAAAAAGCTGCAGATTTCAGGCTCAAAACATTTATTTTAATTCTCTCTTTTTACTTCAATCATCTCACAGATCTGTCTGATACAAGCCAATTTGAATGGCATATTGGTATCACATTTAGTAAAATTATCTATTTCTTCAAAAAATCCCAGATTTTGTCTATCATTTCAACCCAGCAGAGGACTAGAAATGCATTAGGACGAAAAATTCAGTAATTTGTAGAACAGATCTAGCCTGGTTAAAACCAGACTCATTCACTGTGTAGATAGACCCTGTGGATTGTGAAACGTTTCACTTTTTGTTGTCTGATGGAAACGTTTTGTCACAATGTGAATTATGGTGTTCCAGACTAGTATCTCCCTGAAAGGAGATCTAGGTGGGCCTGTCCAGGCTAGAACAGACCAGCACCAGCATCTACTGTATACTGTAGAGGCTGATGTGCTGGGCCATTACAGCTGCTCTAGAGAAGAGCAGAGGAGCAATAAAATGGTTTGAACCTGGTAGGTGAGCTCCTTTGCCCTCCTCTCGTACTTGCGGACGCTCTTGATGGCCTCAGCTCCACGCTTCTGCTCTGCGTCCAGCTCGTTTTCCAACTCACGCACCTGCGGTCATCATCACAGCAGGGTTTAAGAGGAACAACGCTGTCACACTCAGTAGTGCACACTCTCTCTAACCACCACACATCCTCTCAAACCTCACACTCTGCTGAAACACATAGTACATACGGTAACATACACATACCCTTGTTTCCAGTTTCTGGAGTTGCTTTTTGCCACCCTTCATAGCCAGGTTCTCAGCCTCGTCCAGGCGGTGCTGCAGGTCTTTGACGGTGGTCTCCAGGTTCTTCTTCATCCTCTCCAGGTGAGCACAGGTGTCCTGCTCCTTCTTCAGCTCCTCAGCCATCATAGCAGCCTTTATGGAGGTAATAATACAAAATCATTCATTTGTCATTTCCGTGGTTATTGTTGTGGGTGAAACTGTGAGAGACAGGAAACGTACATCTGTGATGGCCTTCTTGGCCTTCTCCTCAGCATTCCTGGCTTCCTGAGCAAAGTCCTCCATTTCAGTCTGCTGTTGAACCGCATCAGCCTCAAGCTTCTTCTTTGTGTTGAGCAGACTTGTGTTCTTAAATGAAAATGACAGTGTTGGCTTAAAATGACTGCCAGACTGACTGACTTGTAAGAGCCAAATGTTTGTTGAATGCAAACACTTCAACAGAAATAGCCTCATTAACATGGTCTCATTAAGTGGAACTTAGATACGACTCATGATTCCCATATGACCCACCTGAGAGTGCAGGAGTGCCACTCTCTCACTAGCATCGAGTAGCTCTTGCTCGGCCACCTTGCGACCCCGCTCCGTTTGCTCAAGGGCGCCGCGCAGCTCCTCGATTTCAGCCTGCATGAGGTTGGCCCTACGCTCGGACATGCTAACCTGCTCCTTCATATCCTCCTGTCCCCTTAGGGAATCGTCCAGGTGAATTTGGATGTCCTTCAGAATTGAGAAAAACATGTCTTATTAGAATGATCTGTTCAGTACATTCGACTAGAATGCCATTGCTGTGTTTATCTTTTCAGAAGAAAACAAAAATGAATCAGAAAATGTATAACACTGCATGAGAAGCTTCATACCTTAAGCTGTCCCTGGACATATCTCAACTGCTTTTGTGCTTCAATTGCCTGGCGGTTAGCATGGCTCAGCTGAATCTCCATCTCGTTCAGGTCTCCCTCCATCTTTTTCTTGATTCTCAGGGCGTCGTTCCTGCTCCTGATCTCCGAATCCAGGGTGCTCTGCAGGGTGTCGATGATCCTCTGGCTGCTCCTTTTCAGTTGATCCATCTCCTCGTCCTTCTCTGCAATCTTTCGCTCCACTTCAGACTTCACTTGATTCAGTTCCAGCTGCACGCGGAGGATCTTCGACTCCTCGTGCTCCAGAGACGCCTCAAAAGGAAATTAACATTATGATACAGCGCTACTGTTTACATTGAGCCTGAGGTCACCTTGTTCAAGTAGGAAAGAGGTAACGCATACAGCATAATGACATGTGCTATTCATGTCATAATTGGGCGAAAATGAAAAGGTGAGCTTTCTCACCTCCGCTTCCTCCAATGCTCCTTGGATGTCAGATTTCTCAGTCTCCATCTGCTTCCTGGATTTCTCCAGCTCATGGATACTCTTTCCAGTTTCACCTATTTGCTCGGTCAGGTCAGAGATCTCCTCTAATTAAGGTAGACAATCAGTGTCAGTAGAAGATTAAAATGTTCTTTTGTACTACAGTATATAAGGTTGTTGTGTCAATTAATCAATTACTGACTACTGCAACAAGTGCATTTGTAAAATGCTCAATTCCCTCACGTTGAAGGTTCTTGTTTTCACGCTTCAAGGTCTCAAGGTGGTCAAGGGACTCTTCATATGAGTTCTTCATTTTGAAAAGCTCGGTGCTGAGCGTTCGGGACTCTTTCAGAGAACCTTCCAGCTCTGCCTGGCATTCCTCATACTTCTGCTTCCACTCAGCAAGAACCTGCCATTAGACACAAATACACATGCTATTGTCTGCTATTAACAGAGTGAGAACTGCTAAAAATATCATTATCAGTCAAGATGCAAGAACTGCAAACATTCAGAACCTCTGTCCTGCTTACACATGGTATGTTCCTGAAATGTAGATAAGTAGATCTCCTGTATCTTCACATTTAAAAACTGCAAGTGGACATATACTGAGCACCTTATCAAAGTTCCTTTGCTTCTTGTCCAGGTTGCCAGCCAAGCTGTTGGCCTTTTCCACATCAATCATGAGATCTTCAATCTCACTCTGCAGCCTCTGCTTGGTTTTCTCCAGGGAGGCACATTTAGCGTTCACGGCTTCAATTTGCTCCTCTGCGTCTTGGAGACGTTGGGCAAGCTTTTTCCTGTGAAAAGGCGGGAAATTGTTTTAGCACTTCTGGCTTTATTCACGTAAACTATGAACAGAACATCCTAAAGTTTTGGAGATAGTCGAATTACTTGGCCTCTTCGAGTTCCTCGGTGCGCTGGATGGCGTCCGTCTCGTACTTGGTTCTCCACTGCGCCACCTCGCTGTTGGCCTTGGACATGCAGCGCTGCAGCTCAGCTTTGGCCTCCTGCTCCTCCTCAAACTGCTCCCGCAGGAGGTCACAGTCATGGCGGGAGGACTGCAGACCATGGGCCAGGGCATTCTTGGCCTGTTATGTTGTACAATTAAATAGTTATGTGTTATCATTACAGATAATTTTTTTAATTGTTCCCTTGGATATATATTCCTCTTAATAAATCAGTGCAATAATGCACGCTTTAGAAGGGCATTTTTTCACCTGTTCCTTTGGATATATATTTACTACATTGTCTCTCTCATTGTATCTTTCATTTACCTTTCCCTCTTCTTCTAGCTGTCTTTTCAGCTCATCTAACTGCTGTGTGTATCCAAGTTTGCCTCTGGTCAGCTGTGAGATGAGACTTTCTTTCTCCTCAAGTTGGCGAGAGAATTCCCCTGTGTAGCAAAAACATTTGTAGAGGAAAGGAAAATTCTAAATAAGATCGCTTCTTTGTGTAGCCTATTTCTCCTAGACACAATTGAGCTCAATTGAACACCAATGTATGATGTTGACTGTCTCATATTTCTTAAATGTATCTAAGAAATAGCCTTGTGTCATCTCAGGTCCAATAGCTCATGTTCAACTTAATATCTTAAAATGCTTAAAAAAATTGCCATTCTAATAGCAGGTCAGAATTCAGTATTCTCTACATAAGAGTCTATTTATTTCTGTGAAACAAAGACAAACAAGACTGTTGTAATCAGAAGTAATCTTTTAATTTTGGGTAGTCTTCCAGAGGACAGAGGAAGCCTTGGGGCCTTGGCCATTACCATTTTCAGTTTGCAGACGAGCTTTCTGTGCGCTCAGGTCGTTGATGTGCTTCAGGCCCTCCTCGTGTTTGGTCTTAATCTCACTGAGCTGGTCCTCCAGAGTGCGGCACATCTTCTCCAGGTTGATCTGTTTTTAAAACACCATGAGAAATCCATCATCCAGCCTCTCCAATCTGCTTGGTCAGGTCTGAGATCGTCTCTGATTAAGACCACCAATACCAGTTGTAGATTGACAGTTTCCTTTGTCCTGCATAAGGTTGCTGACTGGATTGTTTTGTAAATTTTTGCAACAGATGCAACTGTAGAGGCTCAATTCATCACCATGAGAAAAAAAATGCCTCATAATGTGCTTATTTTATTTCATCATGGTTTTGCAGGTAGCAGTGTTTAGTAAGATTAACGTCATAATGGTATTATTAATTTAAAAATGTAGAATTCTACCTTGGCTTTTGCCACAGCCTCCACGTTGCTGGCCAGGTCGTCGATCTCCATCTTGAATTCGCTCTTCTCCTTCTCCAGCTTCTGTTTGATGCGCTGCAGGTTGTCGATCTGCTCGCCGAGCTCGGCCACGCTGTCGGCCTGCTTCTTGCGCAGGGCGGCGGTGGTGGCCTCATGGTGTAGAGTGGACTCCTCCAGGTCTCGCCGGAGCTTCTGGCACTCCGCCTCCCGCTTCTTGTTCATCTCGATCTGGGCGGAGGTGGCGCCTCCGGCCTCCTCCAGCCTCTCGCTGATCTCCTCCAGCTCCCTGGACAGATCTGACCGCTGCTTCTCCACTTTGGCACGGGCAGCGCGCTCAGCCTCAATCTCCTCCTCCAGTTCTTCAGTGCGGGCCTGAAAAGACAGAGAGTCTGTTGCAGCAGCCAAAGATAAGGCAAAAAGTTCTTATTATAAAGTTATGATTATCAAAAAAAGGGCTTGTCATTACCTGAAGCTCCTTTTGCTTCTTTTGAAATTGAGACACCATCGATTGTTCATCCTCAATTTTGGTGAGCAGCTGATTTGTTTCAAAATCTTTTCTGGGAAAAAAGAACTCCTGCTCAATTGCATGTAGCAAGGACACATACCTACACCTATTGTATTTGCGCCAAACATGATCTTACTTCTTGAGTTTTTCCTCCAACTGTAATTTGTCATTCTCCAAGTCCATTACAGACTCTTGGGTCAGTTTCAGATCCCCTTCCAGTTTCCGCTTCCCTCTTTCCAGGTCCATGCGGAGCTTCTTCTCTTGCTCCAGAGAACCCTCCAACTATTTCACACATTAAAGTCCACTTCAAACAGTAACATTTATACAGTATATATCAATATAATCATCCATGTTACAGATATAGACATAGATATACATAGAGAAAGACAAAGGGACTCACATCATCCACTTGTTGTTCAAGTTTAGTTTTAGCTTTTGTCAAGGTGTTGACTTTGTCTTCCTCAACTTGAAGGTCATCCAGAGTCTGCTGGTGGGCCTCTTGGAGAGCTTTCTTCTCTTTGGTCAATTTGGCAATACTTTCATCTTGACCAGAGATCTCCTCTATAAGATTTTTCACCTGTAAATATTTTCATGGACTTCCAGTTAAAATCAATGTTGTAAATTGTTTCTGAGATAGGTTTAGTTGCGGTTTTCAGTATGCACCTTATTTTCAGTGGCATGTTTCTCCTTCTCCACTTTGGCCAAGGTGACCTCGAGGTCATCGATGTCCTTCTTCAGCTCGGAGCATTCATCCTCTAGCTTCCTCTTCTTGGCCGTCAGCTCAGCGTTGACCTCCTCCTCATCCTCCAGTCTCTCAGTCGTCTCTTTGAGTTTCGCCTCCATCTGTATCTTACTTTTAATCAGACCCTCACATCTCTCCTCAGCATCCGACAGATGCTCCGCTTCCTGGCAATCAGCATCAGATACAAAAAAAAGTAGAACAATTTAGGCAGCAATTTAGGTAAAAACATTATTCAATTAAATTTGAAATATAAAACTGACCTGAACATTCAGTATGTAAATGCTATGATATAAACAGACATGTTACTAAAGTTATATTATATATTTTTTGAAGATTCTAGAAACCTCTACATGCTTACAGACTGGATCTGTAAGAGCAGGTCATTCTTCTCTTGCAGCAGAGTGACCATTTTCTCCTCCAGCTCCTTCCTCTTGGTCTCCTGCTTGACCAGGTCATCCTTGCATTTCACAAAGTCCTCCTTCATGGTGGCCATCTCCTTCTCTGTCTCAGCGCTCTTCAGCAGAGGTTTGATCTTGAAGTAGAGACGCATCCATGGCCAGCCTTTCACGTTCATGAATGAGCGAAGATTGTATTGCAAGGTATACACAGCATCCCTTTAAGAAAAGACAACAGAAAATTCTTGTAGACATTAAAAGTTTGCATTACTGCTGTTATCTACAGTGTAAAAACATCTAGTAAAACGTAAACGTGTTAGAGCTATAATTACTTCCTGGATGTCATCTTGGAGATTTCCAATCTCATGAGGTAGCCGCGGCACAGGGCTTGAGTGGACGTTACCAACGAGGCCAGCTTCTCGTCCCGCATCTCCTCCAATGTTCCCAGCAGACCTGCTTTGAAAAACACCTGCGTGTCCCCAAGACATTCATCCATTAGTCATTGTAAGAAATGTTTACACAGAGAAATGCATCATGACATTATTTTATCTTACTTTATGTTATATTTGGTGTGCTCTAGAATGTTCTTACCTTAGTGTGTCCGAAGCGATACTGTGTGTGATCAACATCAATGGATCCCAAAAGCTTCTCGGAAGCCTTCTTGCCATCAATAAACTGGCCTTCTGGAATGGCACTGGCATTCAGTATTCTGTACCTGTTTGGACCCATGAAAGCCGTAATGAGCATGATTCCAGAGGATTAGTTCCACTGGGAGTGAGCGTGCTCACGGTTCATTTACCTCTGCTTGAAGTCAGCATACAGGATTCTGCTGGGGAAGCCCTTCCGGCAGATTCGGATGCCTTCCAGTACACCATTACAGCGTAGCTGGTGGATGACCAGATGATTGTCCATTATCCCTGTCATGAATTCAGTAGGCAAACATAAGTTGGTTTTGCATCATTTGCCGCATAAACAGAGCGTACCAAAACTGTCTACTGAATGTAAGCAGCATTTTATGACAGACAGAGGTTCAGTGGTTCATTGGTGGTATATTCTACAATGCCTAAACAATACCTGGAGTTTTTACTTCATTGGGAATCAGGCATCGCACAAAATGAGGATGGGTGGATCTTAAGTTGGTCATCAGTTTACCCAGATTCTCCTGCAGGTAGTCAGAAGCCATGGGTGATTAATCAGTGACCAGTGACTTGAAAGGGCTTCAGTGAGTTCTGGACATGGGCTGTGTGGTGCAGGTTTACCCTGAAGACAGCTGAGACGGTCTGGAAGGAGCCGCCTTTCTTCTTGGCTCCCTTTGCCTTGGCACCACCCCCGGCGCCACCCCCACCACCACTGGCCTCTTCAGGAACAAGCCAACAATCCAGTCAATCAAAACCATCATGTTCATGTAACTTATTTACATCTATATTATCAAAGACTATGACCAAAATGATAAATAACAATAAATCTAAGTTAAATATGAATATTAATATGAATAAATGTTAATGCAGTTAACTCCTCACTACACAACGAATAGTACCTGCTTCTGCAGTGGAAAAGGATGCATACAGCAAGGCCAACAGCTTGACTGAGGATTTCTGGTAGAGCTGCACCACGGACTCGTTTAGCGGGTCCTTGTTCTTATCCAGCCAGCCAGAGAGGTTGTAGTCCACGGTGCCAGCGTAGTGCACCAGGGTGAAGTGGGCCTCAGGCTTGCCTTTGACAGTCTTGGGCTTCTGGAAGGCATTGTTCTTGCCAAGGTGTTGGTCATACAGCTTGTTTTTGAAAGAGGTATCAGATGCCTTTGGAAACATACACTCTTCCTCGAGAATGGAGAAGATCCCCATCGGCTGAGGAAGAAAAAACAAGGATGCTCATTGGTTCAAGGTTATAGAGAGAGGGAAATTAAATTATAGTTATTTAATGTGAGAATGTACTACCTTCTCTATAAGCTCAATGCAGGCAGCCAAGTCCATTCCAAAGTCAATAAACTCCCAATCTATGCCCTCTTTTTTATATTCGTCTTGTTCCAACACAAACATGTGGTGGTTGAAGAATTGTTGCAGTTTCTCATTGGTGAAGTTGATGCACAGCTGTTCCAAGCTGTTGTACTATGTGAAAATGAATGAAATACAAATAGTTTGAATTCCATCATTTCAGTATAGAGTATCACAGAGAACAGTGTCTAGTTAACAATAATCCTCATACACTAAAACCAACTATTATATCGCAAAAACAAAAAACTCACATCAAAGATTTCAAAGCCAGCAATGTCAAGCACGCCAATGAAGAACTGTCTTGGCTGCTTTGTGTCCAGCATTTGATTGATTCGTATTACCATCCACAGGAACATTTTCTCATAAACAGATTTTGCCAAGGCACCAACTGAGTTGACCACCTGAAAAGGGTGTATTGAAGTGAATCAAATCTCAACATTCAGTGCTAAATAAATATATTATGAACAAAAACCATTCTGTGGAATATACCATAACTTGACAGACTCTTGGGTATTTGACTAAGTGCTTTCATTTTCACATGTTACTTTGACATTTACTCCTTTGCTATGACAACTGGGCTTATTCATAATTTAAAGTGCATGTAATTTTCAGCCCATGACAAAAATGTTTCCTTGACACTTCAAATTAAGCTGAGGCCCATTTAGAGTCCCATGGACAGAGCTATTTTCCAAATCAAGTGAATGGGGAGGCATACAGGAAGGAGCGGGATATGTGTAGACATCGGCCATATTGGCGTTACAAACTAACCCCATGCATTTTTATGGAGGATTCTTTGGGTGCTGTGTCTCCTCATTAGAAAGTCTCTCGGTTTACCTGTTGGACACTCTGTCCCTTTGTGACATACTCATTTCCCACCTTGACCCTGGGGTAGCACAGAGCTTTGAGCAGGTCGGCAGAGTTCAGGCCCATGAGGTAGGCGACTTTGTCAGCCACTGCAATATGAACATCCGAGGACAAAACATGTAGAAATTAACAGCAGACCAGACAACAGAAATATGACAATCACTACTAGGAACAGCAAGACTGGGAAGAAGGGTTCTACCCTCAGTGCCATCTGGTTCCGCCTGCTCCTCACGTTGCTTTTGTTTGAACTTCAAGTTCCCATAATGCATCACAGCTCCAGTCAGCTTGTAGATGCCTAATTTCTCATCGTGACTGAAGCCCAGGATATCAATAGCCGTCTTCAGAAAGAAAAATAGATAGCTGATTTATAATTTTGGGGCAATTAGGGATTATTATGAAAACAACAATAGTAAAGAGATACCAAATGCAGTTTCGTATGCAAAAGAAAACAAATACACACATCTGTGGCAACCAGCTCCTCCTTGTCATCAATGCTTGCCACTGTGATCTGACCCTGGCTAATCAATGGGAAATCATACGGGTTGGTGGTGATCAACAGCATTTCTGACATAGGTAAAAAAGACAGGAAGTAAGAGTGAGGATGGGATGACATGACGTCTATCTTCACTGCAGTAGTCTACTAAAAATAGGCATAACATCATATGAATGTACCAATGAGCTCTGGCTTGTGGTTTGTCATGATTTGATAGAAGATGTGGTAACTTCTTTCATCTGACAGCTGAAATGTCACTCTTGACTTCTCCAACAAATCTTAATAAAAAAAAAACGTGTAGTCATTGATTACCAGACAAGAAAGAAATATTCCTGACAAATAAAATACTAGTAACAAATAAAATGGAATAGAGGAGAAACTTACAAGTTTCAATATCTGCGGATGCCAGTTTTCCTGTTGTTCCAAAGTGAATTCTAATAAATTTACCCTATTATAAAGAAAGACTTTATTTTCACTTTTTCTCTTCAAAAGAGAAGCATCAATTTGAAATGCTTCAGATCATTTTCAAAATAAAAAAATAGAAATCTACTCACGAAACGTGAGGAGTTGTCATTTCTCACTGTCTTGGCATTCCCAAATGCTTCCAGCAGAGGGTTGGCTGAAATGATTTGATCTTCCAGTGTTCCCTGGGAAAGTCAACATGTCTTGTACAGTACAGTACAGTACGGTATGGTTATAGGCCGACTTCCTCTTTACAACCGTCCGCATCAGTGTCCCTGACCTACCTGTATTTTGCCAGGAGCAGCCTCCTTCTTCTTGTCTCCAGACACTGCAATTGTTGCGAAGTACTGGATGACCCGTTTGGTGTTCACCGTTTTCCCTGCACCAGATTCTCCACTAGAAAATGCACCAGTGCATACATTCAGTGTCACCCGAACACTCAAAGCACGATGGATTGCAAACGTGTTAGAAAGAAGCAAATGAACATGACTCACGTGATCAGAACAGACTGATTTTCACGATCTGTTGAAATCATTACAAAGATACAAAGCATTTATTATAAAAATACTTGATAAAATACTGTACATGTGTCCAATATTATTGATATATTCATCATACAATCAAATGAAACTTCTCTGTACACTTCAACTTCTCATCATAGTGATGTCATACAGATATTTAAACACTAATGATGAACTGTCCAGAGACATGACAAGTGTGTGTGCATGTGTGTGTGTGTGTTTGAGTGTGTGTGAGTGTGACTGACTGTATTTGTGTCCATATCTGTATGTGAGTAGGATATCCTTGTAATATCCTATTGGCCTCACCTGTTAGCATGTTCTGGTATGCATTATCAGACACAGAGAAGATATGGGGTGGAGCCTCCATTCGCTTCTTGCCTCTGTAGGCAGACACCACCTCTGCACTGTACACTGGGAGGAACTTGTAGGGGTTCACAGTGACGCAGAACAGCCCAGAGTAGGTCTACAGGAAAAAGTCCATCAAGAATTTCTCGTCCCATGTTAAATGTTCCTTAAAATTCCATAGCATTCCCAGGAAAAAACTTACGTAGATCATCCAGGCTGCGTAACGCTCTTTGAGATTACACAGCACAGATGGTTCATTGAGGTAGGTCATCATGACCATGTCCTCAATCTTGTCATACTTGGGCGGGTTCATGGGGTGGCAGTCCTCGTCTTTAACGGTCACTGTCTGTCACACACAAAGACAAGGAGCAAACTCACATCAGCTGGGGAGCCTGAAAAGTTGTGGGTTCAATTCCCAGCTTCCACTGTTGTGCCCTTGAGCAAGGCACTTACCCTGAGTTGCTCTGGGGAGACTGGCCCTTGTAATATAATTGTAAGTCACATTAAGTCACATAAAAAGTGTTGGCTAAATGAACAAATGTAAATGTTATTGTGCGTTCCATTTGTACATGGTGACAGCTTGTGACAAACTCGTAAATTGAAATGACATAACTTTCAAGTCATCAGAACTCGCCATGAACTGGGGATCCATTGATTTGTACAAGTCCGTTTCTCGTCGGATGACTTTAGGGAGGCGTGCCGTCGCGTAATTTTATGTAACTTCTTGTTTCTCGTCATCTTACTACTCGTAAGAAGAGCCCTTCATACAAATGGAACACACAATAAATCCTTAGTGGAAAAGGAGGCCTGTGGGCTCACCTCCCCAGCCTCGGTCTTCACGGTTGCTTTGCCGCCCTCCTTGCTCTGGATGACGCCTTTGACGTACAGCTCCTTGGTGTCAGGGACAAAGCAGGCCGTCCTGGCATCAAAGGGCCGGTTCTGAGCCTCGATGCGCTCCTTCTCGGGCTTCCGGAGGTAGATGGCGGCCGGGCCGAACACGGCCATCTCCGCATCAGAACTCATGATGACTGCTTCACTGTATAGAACATATGAATGACTTTTGATGTATTTTTGATATATTGATTTCTTTGTATTGACAGAGCTATTCACATTTTTAGAATTATATATCTAATGTTGTTATATTAAGATATTTTTCCCCCATACCTTCTCTTCAGTCAGTCCAAAGATGAATTACTTCAACACACAGAAATCTGCTGAAAAACACTCCAATTAAACATAAAAAAAACATTTACAGTATTTACATTTGGAGTCCCGTTATATTAAAAAATGTAACAGGATGCCATGTCCCTGAATTCATGTGGAAACTCCATGAGTAGAATAAACGTTGGGGATCTTACCTCCGTCAATCCCAACCTCAGGGGCCTCAGTGTAAGAGGCAGAGAACCAGTGGTCCTTTTATGAGGATGAAAGTGCTTGTCAAGCGCAAATGCACACGCTATGTTTGGGCATGTAATACTATGCAAATCTTAATCAAGTCGCATTATCGATTTCTTCTGAGCACTTAAATCGGCAGCAGATCTTCAAGGGGCAACAGGATGTGTCAACACCAACAGGTGACGACAGTCAACCACTCTTGAGTTATTTTTACATGCCTTACATCCTTAAGACCCCTTCACTGACCTATTGCATTACCTATTAGCTGTTAAACAAGATGCTTCATATTAAAAGCCTGATTCTGTATAGATAAACGTCATGTTTTTACTGTCAAAAAGACAGTTAAATGTAATGTTGTGTGCAAATATTTTAGATCTATTAACATCATACTTACACACTCTGTATACAGTGCATATCTTGGGGCAGTCTTGTACAATGTCATTTAGGAGGATGAAAGGAACCTAGAGGTTTATTTGTGGAACTGACCGGTGTCACTTACCTCACCTATTCAACCCCTATATCACCACAATCCTCTCTCACCTCCACATTTTTAAGCATCCCCGGCTGACCTTCCTGACAGGTGCAACAATGCATTGTCTACAATCAACTGGACACATAAAGAATGAATGATGTTGTGCCCACCATTTTTATAGTGGCTAGAAATGAGAGACACTATGATCATCTCAAAATGTATCATCAATACACATCCAAATCAA
Organism: Alosa sapidissima; assembly: GCF_018492685.1. Lineage (NCBI taxonomy): Eukaryota > Metazoa > Chordata > Actinopteri > Clupeiformes > Clupeidae > Alosa > Alosa sapidissima. The sequence goes on along the minus strand of NC_055959.1, from coordinate 1,559,752 downwards.
AATTGATCTCTTTATCTAACTAATGAACCTGGGGTCCTGGTTTAGGTTCATGCTGTGTCGGCCACTTAAAGTTGCTCATCAAACGACTTCCCCTGTGTGTGTTGTGCGTCAACAGCTTGGTGCTTTGTTGGAGCTGGGACCCCTGGCTCAAAAAGGCTTTCCACAAATCCGTTCCCAGCAGCGCCTTCCGTTTGAAGGGGCAGATGTTTAGTCCAGCTGGTGTTTTCTTTGCCCCGCCACAAATCAAAGGCTGTCCTCCGCTACCAAATATATCGCTGGTGCCAATGCAGACTTGACATAATGTGTGATTCTTGCATTGTGATAATCTGTCACAACTTTTGTTTGACATTCTGAAGAAGCATCTCAGTCGAGGACACAGACGGTACAGGACACCATGTGCACCTGTGCAGGGTTTATTCCTATTCTGGACATAGAGATGTCCAACAAGTGCATTTGTTTTAGCATTTTCCATTTAATTACTGCTACTATTTCAGTTCTTCATTTTCATATTTCATATTGATTCAAAACTACACACATACTGTACACACATACATATATGGACCAATAGGCAAAACATATGACTAAACCATCAGATTGAAATTACTTTTATCAAAATTAAATCAAACAAGATGTCTGAACTTGTAAGTAAGTGAACTGAAGGTGCACTGGTCTGCTATGTTCCTCAGATTTAATTAAGTTAGATAAAAATAAACAGGCCTATGATGTAAGTTGGCAGTGACAGTTCAGTTAATGAATTAATTAACACCTAATGACTTGTGGCTACTGTATTTCATGTGGTCAAGGTTGTTGATAGAACTGTACTTGCCATTTGTGATCAATGGCCTAAGCCTGCACTCAGTGTTTTAATGAAAAATCTTGAGGAATTTCAACAGAAATGGACAGAAGGTGCCATAGTTAATATACACTACATGCCTATTTGTTTAATGTATAGAGTTAACACCTGAGGGAAATTCGCTTTATGTGTATGTTCTGATTCTAGTTTTCCAAAGCTGGCTGCATGTATATTCAGAAAGTTTCTCACCGAGTCTGAAGACAAGCAAATAATCTCCATTGCTCAAACAATGAAGCCCCATAAGGGCGGGCTTAAATTTAGGCTAAGGATAAAATGATACAGCGACAGCGTGAGTGACGACCACATAGCCACTCAAATTCAGTGACTGAGAAACTGATGGCGAAAAGGACGTAGAGAGAGTATCCTGCAGGTCGCTGTACACACCAATGTGACCCTCCATGAAAACCAAATGCGCAACGTATTAACCCTCAACATCAGCCAGGAGTTCAAGAAATGTCGTGTACTTGTCAGCTGCTGTCAATTAGTCCTGACGTGTGGAAAAAAATGCATGTGCTTAAAGGAATTAGAAACTGAGCTCACAATAATCCATTTTTATCGTGGTGGACTAAGAATGCAATGGAACATCTTTAAATTCCATTGCGTAAAGGCCGATTGGTTTTCCTTCCATGTATACTATAGCGCATGTCTACCTGGTGAGTCGCGTCGAGTGTGATATGTCGACCTTGCCATGCCCAGACCACCTCATGGGACGTAGCTGATGCTACTACAACTAACCAACTAACATGGCCAACTTCACATTGATACTGCGAATGGGAAGAAAAACACATTTTAAGTGCTGATGTGATACAAACATGTTGGCGTGGCTCGCTACAGTGAGGAAGGCTAGGGCTCCATCTACTGGTATTTTGATACAACCGCATGTTGTTTAGTTAATACTGACTGTCTGTGTAGTTGTTTGAACCTTATGAGTCATAAAAAAGATCTACGGTATGTGAATTTTAATACAAGTAGACTACACTGCTCCTCTCATTTCAGCCATTCGGTAAGCATGTGTGACTTCTTGCATGCAGGCCTACTGCACTTTGATTTTGTTATATGCCTTCTCCAGTCACCCCCCTACTGAAAAAAACAGCCTGACCAGCTAAAGGTGGTTTGCTGGTTGACCAGATTGTTTGACCAACCTATGATGGTTGACCAGCTAGACCAGCAAATCTCTTGCGAAAACATACCTTCAGCTGGTTTACCCACCTAACGATGGTAATTCAGCTGATTTTGCTTGTCGTACCATCTCAAGCTGGTCATTTTAGCTGGTGTTGCTGGTCTACACTGCTGGTTTAACTGGCCGTGCCAGCTTATGTTGGTCAAACCAGCATGACCATCTTACACCAACAATGTCAAGCTTGGCAGGCTGGTCACCAGCATGACCATCTTGCACCAGCTGTATCCCACAAGACAGGCTGGTCAAACCAGCATGACCAGCTTCCTCAGATGGTCACGCCAGCATATCCAGCTGGTGGCCCAACCAGCTACACCAGCAAAGACCAGCAAGAGCTGGAAGAAAACCAGCAAAGACCAGCTAAAACCAGCTAAAACCAGCTACCAGCATAAGCTGGTTTCTAGCTGTTTTTTTCAGCAGGGCCTTTCTCTACCTTTCGAGTCTAAATGAACAAACACAAAAAGAACATACATGTGTAATGAATGAGATAATGCGAGTTTGCGCCCTTGATTCATTCTCGCAGTGAGTGGGACCTACACAATGACAATTGTTTTATGAGCCAACAAATGGCAATGTAGGCCTACAAAATGGATTATATTAGCTGGCTGGGCTCAGACGGAGGTATTAATACTGTCCGAGTGAACAGAGCTCCGAAGCCCCCTCCACGATTTTAATCCCGGGATGTCTGCAGCATGACATTCCTAGAATAGTACCGAGCAGCCAGACATTATTTCTGGGGGTGGCAAACACCATGGTGGCTGCTTTCTTTGCGTAATCCCTATGATTAGACCATTGTTTTGGTAGATATCTTTATTTGCCAGGCTGTCTGTCATGCATATGAATGGATACATAATTATGATTAAAGATGGAAAGTTATTTAAGAACAGATTTGACCTAAAACAATAGAGATTCTTGAAACAACAGAGATTCTTGGAAATGTCAATTATATTTTTAACAAATGATAAATTATTTCTGGTAAATTTACTAAATGTCATACATCTCGATTCACAAATTATATTAACTACTACATAAAAACTGCTAAATGTTCGTATTGACTGAAACAAACAGCTTTAACTAACTAAGAATTTAATATCACAATAAATAAATAAAACCATTCATTTAGTCATTTATCAACATGCTAATGGGTGCTAATCCATCCAGTTTCTTATAATTCTCTATTCCATAGAGTATTGTTAATGAGCATATCCATAGCTTCATCCTCACTATTCCCCCTTACTGCCAAAGTCTCGGCTCTTGGTTCGCAGTTTGTTCACTTGGGACTCCGCTATGTCGGCTCTCTCCTCTGCTTCCTCCAGTTCATGCTGCACCTTTCGGAGCTTGGACAGGTGCATGCTAGTCTGCTCCTCCTGGGTTGGGGGAAAACAGGAAGATATACATAAGAGTAGATTTGAGCACCACTATGCTCTCTTTCCAAGTCAAATCTCGGTTATCTCGACTTCATTGAACATGAGGACAACCCTTAATGAACTTCCGAGAATAAATAAAGCTGGAATGAATGAATGAAAAAAAAATAGCATTGCATTGTATTTCTATATCTATAACTTACCGCCTCTTCACACTGCCTCTTGAAGGCTTTCACTTTCAGTTGCAGTTTGTTGACCAGATCCTGCAGCCGTGCAACATTCTTCTTGTCTTCTTCAGACTATAGATAGAAAGACATTAAGCATACAGTTCCATACTCACACATACAAGATAGGCTTTAAGACACCTGTGGGTTTATGGGTTTTATTTAGAAACTGCACTAAAAAAATAATAAAAAAAGAACCCTATGCTACCTGGTAAGTAAGTTCCTTGATCCTTCTCTCATATTTTCTTAACCCTTTCACAGACTCTGCACTGCGTTTCTGTTCTCCTTCGAGCTCATTCTCCAGGTCTTTCACCTGTCATAGGAAGCACACAGATCAAAATGCTGCAAAGATACAGCATCTTTTAGCATATTTCAACTCAAAGTCCATTGGACTGCGCTTCCCCTCACCCTTGTCTCCAGTTTCTGGATCTCCTTTCTCCCACCCTTCATGGCGATCTGTTCAGCCTCGTCCAGGCGGTGTTGCAGGTCTTTGACGGTGGTCTCCAGGTTCTTCTTCATCCTCTCAAGATGGGCACTGGTGTCCTGCTCCTTCTTCAGCTCGTCTGCCATCATGGCTGCCTAACAGCCACCAAAGTATTTCATTGAATAGCCGAATTCACATCTATACTATACTCATTAACTCCATATACTCATCAAGCTTAAAAAAAGTCCAGAATCTTAACATACATCCATGATGGCCTTCTTGGCTTTCTCATCTGCATTTCTGGCCTCCTGTACGGCATCCTCCACCTCTGACTGGAGCTGTGTGATGTCAGTCTCCATCTTCTTCTTTGTGTTGTTCAGGCTGGTTGTCTGTGAGGAATGCCAAGAAACACTTCACTACCGGGCATCAAACAAACATTCATTACCACGGAGTCTGAAGCTCTCACCTGGGTGTGGAGAAACTGCATCTTCTCGCTGACGTCCACCAGCTCCTGTTCGGCCATCTTGCGACATCTGTCTGACTGCTCAAAAGCCGCTCTCATCTCCTCGATCTCTGTGGTCATTAGAGCATTTCTGCGCTCGACGATGGCCAACTGCTCCTTCAGGTCCTCTTGTCCATGAAGGGCATTGTCCAGGTGCACCTGGGTGTCCTGAAACACAGGAAAGAAGGGAGAGATCACCACCAATTAGAGACCTGGAGGGCAAGTGGTGGGATCAAAGCACACACAGTAGCAGGGGGCCAGGCTTTTTAGACCCAGATTCAACCAGTCAGTGTCAGCCATTTTAGTGCTCTAGTGTGTTCTGGTGAATGTGGTCATAGAAACATTTGGAACTCAGGCAATCAGCTTCTTATAGTGTTGGTGGCAAAATCTACCACCACGAACCCAATATGTTGGTGGTCATTTTCGTACCTTCTGGGCTAGTGTTGGAATTGGCAACTGAAATGATTGGAGTTCTACTGTAGTTCATCACTCTCTCTGTCTGTGCTGCACAGCTGTGTGTGACATCCACACGTACCTTCAGCTGACCCTGCAGGGTGCGGAGCTGTCTGTGGGCGTCGGCAGCCTGGCGGTTAGCATGGCCCAACTGGATCTCCATCTCGTTCAGATCTCCGTCCATCTTCTTCTTCAGGCGCACAGCTTCGTTCCTGCTGCGGGTTTCTGAGTCCAGAGCGCTCTGGAGTGTGTCGATCGTCCGCTGGTAGTTTCTCTTTAGCAGGTCAATCTCTTCCTCTTTCTCCGCCACCTTCCTGTCCAACTCGGACTTCACTTGGTTGAGCTCCAGCTGGACATGGAGGATCTTGGCTTCCTCATGTTCTAGAGATGACTAGAAATAAAAGGTTTTTCAGTTACAGTATTTGAGTATCCCTTCCATTTTGACAGCGGAAGTCTATTTCTTTAGTGTTAGGTACCTCGGCTTCTTCGAGAGCTGTCTGGACATCGATTTTGTCTTGTTCGGCCTGTTTTACAGCTTTCTCTAGCTCATGAATGGTCTTTGCAGATTGACCCACTTGCTCGGCGACATCGGCAATCTCCTCTGGAAAAAAAAAAACATTTTTTGTCACTTACAGCAAACATCACCTCACCATCCGCTAGCTGCCTGTGTCCTGACTACACTACAAAAAAAAATGCTCTGGGGACAAAAAAAAATCTCTGTGGACAGCCTAGGCTTCAAAAAGCCACAAAACAACTTGGGTAAACCTTGCCCATAAAAATATAACAAACTGTTCTAGCAAATCACCGACAAGATGCGCATTTAGGAGAGTTTCAATTGCACGGGAGGAAGGGGGAGGAAGTAGCAAGCTAGCTTTCTGTTTTGTTTGAATGTCAACAGAAGTGACGTTACCCAGCATCGCTTAGAGCACCTTTAATTAAATAACGATAGACTCAACAATGGAGTTACATTTCATTCATGTAATATTTCAGTCAGTGGCTAGCATGTGGGTATCTCTAGAATAGATTAGACAACTGGACATACGCTGAAGGTTTTTGTTCTCTCTCTTCATGTTCTCCAGGTGATCCAATGCCTCTTCATAAGCATTTTTCAGTTTGAAAAGATCTGTGCTCAGAGTCCTGGACTCCCTTTGGGAGGCCTCAAGCTCTGACTGACTCTCCTCATACTTCTGCTTCCACTCTGCAAGAATCTGATGCAAAAGCAATATACCTTCACAGTTTTCATCATCCATCAATTGTTGATCAAGATTAAAGTTCAGTAGACTCTTTTCTTCTATAGACTAAATGAGATGGGGTTGAAATTACCTTATCAAAGTTCTTCTGCTTCTTGTCCAGTATGGCACTAGCAGCATTAGCCCGATCCATCTCAACCATGAGGTCCTCCACCTCAGCCTGCAGTCTCTGTTTGGTCTTCTCCAGTGAGGCACATTTGGCATTCACAGCTTCAGTTTGCTCCTCAGAGTCCTGGAGGCGCTGAGCAAGTCTCTTTCTACATGGGTACAATAAAATGGTGTAAGTAAATCATTTCCATTTATTCATTTAGCAGACGCTTTTATCCAAAGCGACTTACATATGTCAACTATATTACAAGGGCAATGTAAATGGAAATGTACAAGGAATATGTAAATTTATCCCATCCATGAATTAGTGAACAACACAGAGCACACAGTGCAGTGAAGCACACACTAATCCAGAGCAGTGAGCTGCCTTGCTACAGTGGCGCTCGGGGTCGGGGATCGAACCGGCAACCCTTTGGTTCCAAACGCAAAGCCCTAACCAGTAGGCCACGACTCAATTCTCCCCAAAACAACTCAGGGTTAAGTACCTTGCTCAAGGGCACAACAGTAGAAGCCTACAACTTTTCAGGCTACTGCATTTTAGCCCAGCTCCTTGGCATTTACGCTACACCCCCCCCCCCCCCCCCCCCCACACACACACACACACACACACACACACACACACACAATGGTACACTGTATGCACACGCTACATGCTACATTACTTGGCCTCTTCGAGTTCCTCGGTGCGCTGGATGGCGTCCGTCTCGTACTTGGTTCTCCACTGCGCCACCTCGCTGTTGGCCTTGGACATGCAGCGCTGCAGCTCAGCTTTGGCCTCCTGCTCCTCCTCAAACTGCTCCCGCAGGAGGTCACAGTCATGGCGGGAGGACTGCAGACCATGGGCCAGGGCATTCTTGGCCTGAAATCCATCACCAAAACCATTAATGTTTTAAAGATTATTTAACATCAACAAAGGAAATCTTTGCTGCTCTAAAGAGAGGTATAAACCAAATGACAGTGACACATTTTCAGAGATAGTTGTGAGACACATGCAGAAGTTGAAGAGGTGAGGGGAAGTATTGATGGAACCTTAATTTCTTCTTCCAAAAGTCTCTTTAGTTCATCAATTTGCTGAGTGCACACTGCCTTCACTCGGTTGACCTGAGAAATTGTACTTTCCTTCTCCTCAACATTGCGTGTGAGCTCACCTGCTCAAGAAAAAACAAAGCCTTTCAGTAAAAACAAACAAACAAACAAATAAACATGAGAGCCATCTTATGCTGCAAGAGACCAGGTCAGATCTCACCGTTTTCGGCTTGCAGGCGAGCGTTCTGACTTGTGAAGTCAGTCAGGGCCCTCTGGGCTTCTTCAGCCTTGGCTTTGTATTCCTGACACTGATCCTCAAGGTTGCGACACTGTTTCTCAATGTTTGCCTAGAGAGCAGACATGTGTAGGCTCATTGTACATAGGCTCCAATGAAAAACAAATATAAGACCATTTATAAAGTGTATTATATTTTTTGGGCTTTTTTGCCTTAGTGAAGAGGCAGACAGGAAGTGAGTGGGAGAGAGAGATGGGGTGGGATCAGGAAATGACCCGGGTCAGACTCGAACCCGGGCCCCCGTAGGCACTTGGACCCATATATGGTATGAGCGCTGTAGCCAGTTGCGCCACAGTGCCCCATAAGACAACTTATATACAGTATTTTCAATGTAAATAAATTGGAGATGAAATGGCTTCAGGGCAGGCTTACTTTACTTTTCAGGATGCCCTCCATGTGGCTTGACATGTCATCAATCTCCATCTTGTACTCGCTCTTCTCCTTCTCCAGCTTCTGTTTAACCCTCTGCAGGTTCTCAATTTGCTCCCCCAGTTCCGCCACGCTGTCGGCCTGTTTCTTGCGGAGGGTGGCAGTGACAGACTCGTGCTGCAGGGTGGCCTCTTCGAGGTCCCGCCGGAGCTTCTGGAGCTCGGTCTCCCGCTTCTTGTTCATCTCGATCTGGGCAGCGGTGGCACCTCCGGCCTCCTCCAGCCTCTCGCTGATCTCCTCCAGCTCCCTGGACAGATCTGACCGCTGCTTCTCCACTTTGGCACGGGCAGCACGCTCAGACTCAATCTCCTCCTCCAGTTCTTCAATGCGGGCCTATGCAGAAGTGTTAATATATTTTGTCTATGAGAGCATTGAAATAAATATCAATGTATCAAATGCAACTAGAAATGCAATTCCAAGGAATTACCAGTGCATGAAAATGCAAAAGATGTGATGTAAAATATCATGTATAGTTAAAATAGATAATACAGAGATGGTTACTACGGTGATGCTAGGAAGTGGTTGCAAAGCTTAATAAAAGTTGATAGTTTAAAAGTAGACCGTTGAATGTAGATAGTTTAAAAGTTGTTGATAGACAGCTAGTTTAATAGATAGTTAGTTTAATGATAGTTTACAAGTAGACCATTTAAAAGTTGAATATAGATAGTTTAAAAGTTGTTGATGGACAGCTAGTTTAATAGATAGATAGTGTAATGATAGTTTAAGAGTAGACTGTTTAAAAGTTGAATGTAAAAAGTTCAGTAGTTTAATGGGTTACATTGTTTAACAGTGGATTATTGTAGTGAGGACTTTTATTTTGAAAAAGTTTTGGGCAGAGGAAACAGTTGAATAGGATGTGTAGTCTTAATTGACCCAGATTGTATGCTTAAAGCCTGATGCTGCAGGTGGCCTGAACACCTGCCATAGGATTCTAATTGCTTAATGGCCGTATTATGATATCATAATCGGCAATTTTAAGTCTATGGGGATTTTTAAAAAGTTTTTCTTTAATAGTTTAAAAAGTATAAAAGTTTCAAAGTGGAAAAGACATAGAAACCTGCTTTGTTTGAAGACCTACGTTACAAAGTTTGAACGAAGTTTCTAAGTTAAACTGTTCAAGAGAAATTGCGTATGGAAAAAGTGGTAAGCGGAATAATAAGAAGAAGAAAAAGTTGTTGATGCCTAGGAAGAACAGTACAGTGCATTTTCATGCACTGTAATAAGAAGAAAAAAGTTGTTGCCTAGGAAGAACAGTATCAAGGTAATGTTTCCATTAGTGTAAGCTTACTTGAAGCTCCTTGATTTTCTTTTGAAGCTGCAAGCTTAGTATTTGCTCATCATCAATTTTAGCCTGAAGGTGATTGAGTTCAAAATCTTTCCTGTAAGAATTTAAAACTTTTTATGAATTATATCACACAAATAGTTCAGGTTTAGGATTAACCTGAGGATCCATACTGAAATATAAACATAAATCAATAGTCAAGTTTATTTATATAGCGCATTTCATACACAGAGGTCATTCAATGTGCTTTACATAAACAAAAGCAAACAGGAATAACAAATGAAAGCATAAGAGGGCAATAGTGAATTTGTAAATAGCATTATATACTTTTTCAGTCTTTCGTCCAATTGCTGCCTTTCATTTTCTAGGTCCATGATGTTCTCTAAGGACAGTTTGAGGTCCCCCTCCAGTTTCCTCTTTGCTCTGTCCAGATCTGCACGGATCTTCTTTTCTTGTTCTAGAGATCCCTCAAGCTGAAATGATGAACTTGATGTTTAGCAATCTCGCAGGCAAATGGGACTTTTTAAATATGTTATGTATGACTTTGAATGGTCCTCTGATTTTATTTAACTGTATTTTATCTCATTTTACATTATTGTGTATTTTTTCAAGCTGCACTCTGCATTCTTTAACATTCTCTATACATTTTATGACTTTTAAATGATTTGTTCTATAACTGTTTTTCACAGTACAGAAATAAAACTTATATAGAAGAAATACATACATCATCTACTTGTTGCTCCAGTTTTAATTTTGTCTTGGCTAGTGTGCTGACTTTGTCCTCCTCAGCCTGAAGGTCATCCAGGGTTTGCTGATGAACCTCCTGCAGGGATTTCATCTCCTTTGAGTTCTTCAGTAGGACCTCTTCCATTGTGGTAAGCTCCTCCGTCAAATTCTTCACCTATGGTCATAATTGGACATAGAAATTATACTTTTAACCATGACAGACCAAACAGTTTAAACCAAAACGTCTGGGCAGTGGTGACGTAGTGTCCATGCAGTAGCCACAAAGGTTGCGGGTTTGATTCCCGGTTTTCATCAGGCAGATCTGTTGAGATGGAAACGTTGCCTTTTTAGAATAAATATAGTATCTCTTGGAGCCCATATACAGATGGTCTATCTCCTTCTCTCTCTCTGACACTTTTTGTCTGGCACCTGTTAAACATGTTTTGGATGTGTGCACCCGTTTCCACAAATAAATTTGAATCCCGGCCGACACTGTTTATGCCTTGAGCAAGGCACTTAACCCGGAGTTGAGAATGGCCATACAATTTGCGCAAGTCGCTTTAGATAAAAGTGTCAGCTAAATGCATACATATACAGTAAAATGTTTTTATTTAGACATCATAGATGACCACTCACCTTGTTCTCCGTGGCATACTTCTCCTTCTCGACCTTGGCTATGGTGAGCTCCAGGTCATCAATGTCTCTTTTCAGCTCCGAGCACTCATCCTCCAGTTTCCTTTTCCTGGCTGTGATTTCTGAATTGATCTCCTCCTCTTCCTCTATCCTCTCAGTCAGCTCCTTCACCTTCGCCTCCAGGTGTATCTTGCTTTTGATCATGCCCTCATATCGCTCCTCAGCATCAATGACATTGTCTCTCTCCTGTGAAAACATGGGCAAGAGGCATAAATGGTTTCCCACTTCAGTAATGAAGGACATTGTTTAATACACAAACTCTAACAGGATGAACATATTCCAAAGTTTTTACAAATAGAATATTATTTAACAGAGGCACATGACACCATAATAGATTATTAATGTAATCTATCTGTCTATCTATATTTGTTGTATTGATTTGATATACAAAACCCCAAAAAAACACCCTTACTGCTTGGATCTGAAAATAGAGGTCATTCTTCTCTTGGACAAGGACGACCATCTTCTCCTCCAGCTCCTTCCTCCTGGTCTCTGAATTGGTAAAATCCTCTTTCAGTTTGGAAAATTCTTCCTTCATGTTTTGCATCTCTTTTTCGGCCTCTGCGCTGCGTAGCAGCGGTTTGATTTTGAAAAAGAGCCTCATCCACGGCCAGTTCTTTACATTCATAAAGGAGCGCAGGTTGTACTGGAGGATGTAAATAGACTCCCTGAATGGAAACATTTACATTTATTCATTTATTCATTTTATCCAAAGCGACTTACATACAGTATGTTGATTATAGTACAAGGCTCATTGTCCCCAGAGCAACTCGGGGTTAAAGCAACAAAGAGTTTTTTGTACCTTACAATAATTTTTAAGTTTCCAAAATTGTTTCAGTGGTTCATCAACTCGTAATAGGGTAAACGGCACTTCTGCATTCGCTTTGCGACCTTCTATCGGCTATAACCGCACTATGCAAGTTTGCCAGATCGGGTAGCGGATTTGTAGTTCAATGGAAGGAGACATAAGAAAGTACAAATTTGACTTGCTTCTGATGTCGCAATAATCATACTTTCATAAAATTATGCAACATACTGTAGTCTACCATGTCTGTGGACATCATTATTTGCAAATCCAGTGCTGGATAAATAAATAGCGTGCGTGCGACAGAGGAAAAGTGCTTTGGTGTTGCTTTAAAGCAGTACTAAAGAAGATTTGCTCTCGGGAGCGCCTCTACAATAGCCTAGAAATCTAGACGCACCCCTAGCGGCATCAAATTACATTTGCTGTCAGGGCTAGTCTAGCAACTCTCCGTTGGCTTGTGAGCTCCAGAAATCGAAACTTAATCAGGCCAATAAAATCGTGTATAGAGTCATTAGGTGGGCTTAACATAATGATTGATGGCAGAGTTGCAACGGTTTGGCTTGAATTCCCTGCTACTTGAATACAAATAAGATAGATGTTGTTAAGCTTTTATTACGTTGGCAAACGTTTGAACTAGCCAACTAGCTCCGCTGGTGGGAAACGCATGGGACTCAGAGTGCTGCCGCTGTCCTATTGCGTGCAGAGGGAATTTGAAAGACAACTGATTATCCCGCCCCTCGGACTGAGCACTGCGAACGGTGAGTGCCCAGACCCTACATTTTAATGTGAGTCTGGCTCGTCAGGCTACCTCTACAGTTGAGAAGCGCAATACTGGGCAAACTAAATATGCGTCTTTTGCAACACAGGACAAACATAACTCCTGCTCAGAGTGCGGCAGAAGTGCCGTTCGCCCTATTAAGAGTTTATGTGCTATCAAAATGATTTTGGAAACGTTATTTTAAGGTAAAAAAAATCTTTGGGGCGCTTTTAACTACCTTGCTCAAGGGCATAACAGGGGAAACTGGAAATTGAACCCATAACTTTTCAGGCTACTGCTTGCTAACCCAACCCTTAGCCACTATGCTACCACTGCCCACAACAGTCCCGTAATCATTCAGTACACAGTAATACTATTAGAACAGAGTGATGTATTGTTGTTGTAGCCACTATGACTCTCTCTATGTATCTGTCCATTTTCTATATAAATAAATCAAGTAAACCAAAATGTTTTTGTTTGTAAGTTTCTCAGCTTAGACCTTTTCATTGTCATCTCTTTGAACTTGAGCCTGGAGACGTAACCCCTGGAGACGGCCTGGATGCGGGTCATTAGCACTGCTAGCCGCTCATCTCGCATCTCCTCCAGCACGCCCAGCAGACCGGCTTTGAAGAACACCTACACAGAAACACAGCTCATCACAGGTCATCACTGTGCATGATCACCTTTCATGTCAACCCTAAGGTACTCAGCACCCAGGAAACCCTGTCAAAAGACTGGCATAACCTTAAAGTCTTAAACATCAGTGGTTGTCCATTACAATCACAAAGTTGTCATAAAGTTGTTTCCATGTAGTATGACAAGTTGCATCAGGATTTTACAACACTTTCTCAATCTATAATGTTACCTTTGTATGTCCAAATTTATACTGGTTATGATCCACCTCGATCGAGGACAGTAATTTCTCTGAGGCCTTTTTGCTGTCAATGAACTGTCCCTCTGGAATCGCACTTGCATTAAGGATCCGGTACCTGTTGAAATGGAACATCAGTTGTACCAGAGACTTTCTAATGAGGAGACACAGCACTCAAAAAATCCTCCATAGAAATGCATGGGGTTACCAACATAGCAGTTGTTTACACATATCCCGCACCTTCTGCGGCAAAAAAGTCGGCATGTGAATATATTGTGCCAATCATGTGGTGTGTTGTGAATACATCGTGCCAATCATGTGTTGTGATCTCGCCGCTGGAGCAAGGTTGGTGTCTTAAAGCCTTGCGCACGCACATTACTGCCGAAATAGATGCCCAAAAAGCGTAACAATGTGGCTGCCGAGTGGAGGGACTCCTCATAGGGATTCTTATGATTGGATATGCTTTGATTAACCACGTAATGTGATAAGATGTACCTCTGCTTGAAATCTCCATAGAGGATTCTGCTTGGGAAGCCCTTCCTACAGATCCTGATGCCTTCCAGCACCCCGTTGCAGCGCAGCTGGTGCAAGACGAGGCTGTTTTCCATGGCACCTTTAAATAAGAGTTTGTTGGGAAGAGTGAACGCACACTGTGAAAACTTCTAAGCGAGGTGCTGGTCATGGAGAAAGATTATGGAATAAAAAAGGAAGAAACCACACACTCTTGCAACTTGAAAAAGGCTGCACAACCAAAATGTTGCCAAATCCACTGCATCTAGAAACAGAGTGTACCATTTCCTCTGTTTTTAACATATTTTAATCTTGGGCAGGTTAGTCACCCAATGTTTCATTCATCCTTGTCACATTGTATTGATTAGAGGAGCCATGTCTTACCCGGTGTCTTTGTCTCATTGGGAATGATACAGCGCACAAAGTGGGGATGAGTGGACCTTAAGTTGGTCATGAGCTTGTTTAGATTTTCCTGCAAACATAGCATTGATATTATGCCTGCCGTTGTACACCCTGTGCAGTTCAATACCTCTAATAAGTTTAATGAGCAATACACAACCAATGTCATCACCAGCATGTCATTGTCAAGCAAGTGTGTGTAAACCACTGAAGTTACCCTAAAAAGTGCAGAAACTGTCTGGAAAGATGAGCCTTTCTTCTTCCCGCCTTTTTTAAAGCCTCCACCATCCACTACAGTAAGGGAGGAAACAATGGACATGTATGAGAGAGATAGAGAGAGAGATAGAGAGATTAGCTACAGTACATGGAAGAGTTCCAGAGGCTGTTCACCAACTTACCATCAGCCGCAGCATACGTGACAAAGAGCTGCGACAGCAGTTTGAGAGCAGCCTTCTGGTACAGCTGCACCACCGTGTCATTCAGGGGGTCTTTGTTCTTCTCCAGCCAACCGCTGATGTTGTAATCCACCGTGCCGGCGTAGTGCACCAGGGAGAAATGGGCCTCCACCTTACCTTTGGCTGGCTTGGGCTTCTGGAAGTTGTTGTTCTTACCAGAGTGCTGATCATACAGCTTGTTTTTAAAGGAGGTGTCTGTGGCCTTTGGAAACATACACTCCTCTTCCAGAATGGAGAAGATGCCCATTGGCTATTGACAAAATGTCATGTTATCACACATCTTTGTTACACAAGGAGGCAAACTCATAGGGTCATGATTGTTTGTAATTACTTCTGTTTTACATTACCTTCTCAATAAGCTCAATGCAGGCAGCCAGATCCATCCCGAAGTCTATGAACTCCCACTCAATCCCTTCCTTCTTGTACTCCTCTTGCTCCAGAACAAACATGTGGTGGTTGAAAAACTGTTGCAGTTTCTCATTAGTGAAGTTGATGCAGAGCTGCTCCAGGCTGTTCATCTGTTGGAGATGACAGGCGAGATGACAGGCGTTAACAAGTTAGTGAGTAGCGAGGCAAACCTATTCCGTCCCATCTGTGCCTGTGATCAGTGTGTCTCAGTGGGAAGGGACTCACTTCAAATATTTCAAATCCTGCAATGTCCAGCACTCCAATGAAATGCTGTCGAGATAGTTTGGTGTCCAGCTGCTGATTGATCCGGGTCACCATCCAAAAGAAGAGCTTTTCATACACAGCTTTTGAAAGCCCACCCATTGAATTATTCACCTTCAGGAAAACGAGGCAAAGTTATTCATTGATCTAGTATACTAAATGTACTACATTTTATTTAGAAATGTCTCTTTTTTTGTGTGTGTGTGACAGTACCTGTTGAACAGTCTGACCCTTTGTGACATACTCATTTCCCACCTTGACCCTGGGGTAGCACAGAGCTTTGAGCAGGTCGGCAGAGTTCAGGCCCATGAGGTAGGCGACTTTGTCAGCCACTGGGTAGCAAACAATGAGTCATGATCAAAAGAGGAATCAATATTTGAAAATCACTTCATTGACCGTTGATACGACTTCTTGGAAAGACGGCTTCCTATACCCTCGGTGCCGTCAGGTTCAGCCTGCTCTTCCCGCTGTTTCTGCTTGAACTTCATGTTGCCATGGTGCATGACTGCCCCTGTAAGCTTGTATATCCCACATTTTTCTTCTGTGTTGAAACCAAGGATGTCAATGGCATTCTGTAGAGGGAGAGAAGGCATGTTGTGGATCACACCTCTGGATATATTTTTCCCATTTATCGCCAACAAATGAACAAAGAATGAAAGACATCAGTCTAACTGAGAAACTGTTTGACTGACTCTCTTACATCTGTGGCCATTAATTCCTCGGTGTCATCAATGCTCTGCACTGTGATCTCGCCCTGGCTGATGTAAGGGTAATCGTATGGGTTTGTGGTGAGAAGCATAATCTCTGAGGGGAAAACAACAGATGAGTTTTTGTATTTTGTAACACAGGTGCCCAATCAAATGTCCAAAATTAGTACGGTTATGGAAAGTTTCATATGCAGTGCCAACCAATTAATTCTGGCTTTTTATTCGACAGAATTTGATAGTAGATATGGTAGCTTCTCTCTGCAGGTAGCTGAAACGTAACTCTGGATTTTTCCAGAAGGTCTGAGGAGGAGAGCATGCACATCAGTGAATACATCACCAATCCATTTTAGTGGTATGTTCGTGTAAAATGATATCATAAAATGACTTCCATACTGGTACATCAGTAACAAATGTCTCACATGTCTCAATGTCGGCTGACGCAAGCTTCCCCTTTGTTCCAAAGTGGATTCGGATGAATTTGCCCTAAAATCATAAAATGTTTCTTTACTTTAATCGCTCAAACAGTCTTTGGGATTATAATGATGAGTTTATGATTGACCCAATGAGACACTTACAAAGCGAGAGGAGTTGTCATTCCTCACAGTTTTGGCATTCCCAAAAGCCTCAAGAAGAGGATTGGCCTGGATGATTTGATCCTCTAGTGTGCCCTGTATTAATGATTCCATGAAGCACAAGATAAGAGAAAGTTTTCAAGTTCACAATCTGCTCACAGACTCATTTTTGAGCATTTGGGCAGTGCAGGAAAAAAAAGGTATGATTTACTTTGTACCTGCATTTTGCCAGCTTGCTCCTTTTTCTTGTTTAAGTCTCCAATAGATGCAATTGTTGCAAAGTACTGGATGACACGTTTTGTGTTCACAGTCTTTCCTGCACCAGATTCTCCGCTATTGTTCAAAGCATTAAACAGATAAATACATAATTACACAAAATAAAGACACAGAGTACTAATTAATCAAAAATAATCAACAGAATTCAGTTGGAACATACGTAATCAGAATGGACTGGTTCTCACGGTCTGAAGGAAAAAAACAGATTACTGGTGTACACACATGCAAATCATTCATTATTTTTTGTTTTCATTTTATCCCTAGAAGAAACAGTGCACAGTTCTACAAGAGTACATTATGTGAGTCAATTTGTCTACCGGTATGTAAATGTAAAGTCTATGGCTTTGACTTTAAAACCTTAAATTCAGAGTCTGTGATTTAAATGTTAAAATGTTGTTAATAATTGAGCTTAACTGACAATCAAATGGCATCTCTCACTTCCATGAATCTGTGGCAATATATTTATTTGCTTGTTCAGTCTGAGGCACTTTTTTTCCCATTTATAGAGGGGCAATTCCACACAAAAAAACGGTCACATTCATAACGCCAACTAAATACCATGGCATTGTGTTGGCGTTATGGATGTGACAGTTTTGCGCGGAATTGCCCAGAGCCATAACTTGGGAAATCACACACCAAACTTAACAATTCAATTCTTTGCATTTGTGCAACACCATGTTGTTCGGGCATACCTGTGAGCATGAACTGGTAGGCATTGTCAGAAATGGAGAAAATATGGGGTGGGACTTCCTGTCTCTTCTTGCCACGGTAGCCAGCCACCACCTCTGGGTTGTAGACTGGAAGCCACTTGTAGGGATTCACAGTCACACAGAACAGCCCAGAGTAGGTCTGCAAGGAAGCGAGGCGCAGTTAGAACTCATCAAGACAAGTAGTGCTCAAAACAATCAAATACAAATGTGTCTCTACTCAAGTGAGCTGCAAGATTCTAACAACATGAATTGTTAACCCAGGGACCAAAGAGAATGGTAACATGCATACTGTGTAAAGCAAATCAAGAGCCTTATAATTACACTGATTTATTACACGGCTCTTCACAAGGCAAGTAGAACGCTCCATTGACTTGAATGGGATTTCCCAAAGTTCTAGCGGTCATTATTTCTTGGGAAAGGACCTCTGAAAAAAATAATGACCGCTGTCAATGGCAACGGGATTTGTGCTTCTAATTAAGGTATCTCATATCACTACGCAAGGACTGGAACTTCATTCAAAAGTGAAAGCAGACGGTTGATCAGCTGTGTTCTAAAGAATGTTTGATTCAAGTTCAGTGTGTGTTGTTGCGAACTATTATTCAGCAAATGCCACGATGAACGGTAACAAATAAGCTAGGCTATGTAGGCTAAAGTCATATTGTGGGGAGTTTATTATTTCGTTTTGGCAAGTAGCCGTGTAATAAGTGGGATAATGTATAGAACGCCGGTCATTATTGGGAAAATAAGTCCCTTCAGGGCGGAACGAGACCCCTTTGCTGCGCGTCGGGGTCCAGTTCGCCCTGTCGGGACTTATTTTCCCAATAATGACTGGCGTTCTAGCTATACATTATCCCTTACTTAAAGGAATATGCTTGGAGTAAGGGCTGATAGAAATGTTCAGTGCAGGGGAGGTCCTCTGAATGCTTGTATTAAGTAAGGGATAATGTATAGAACGCCGGTCATTACGGGGAAAATAAGTCCCGACAGGGCGAACCGGACCCCGACGCGCCAGCGGAGGAATATACATTATCCCGCTTATTATACGGCTACTTGCCAAAACGAAAAAAATAACTCATGATATGTCTCTTTACACTTATTTGTTACCGTTTCGTCGTGGCTTTTGCTGAGAAACAAATAGTTCGCAACACACGCTGAACTTGAATCAAACATTCTTTAGAACACAGCTGATCAACCGTCTGCTTTCACTTTTGAATGAAGTTCCAAGCACAAACTCCGTTGCCATTGACAGCGGTCATTCTTGTTTTCAGAGGTCCTTTCCCAAGAAATAATGACCGCTAGAACTTTCGGAAATCCCATTCAAGTCAATGGAGCATTTAAATCAATATAAATGCTAATAAATATAGATGGTGAAGTATGTATGAGCTGTGTGAAGTGGTTTTGGTTACATAAATCATCCAGGCAGCGTAACGTTCCTTCAGGTTGAACAGGACGGCCGGCTCGTGAAGATGGGTCAGCATGGCCATGTCTTCAATCTTGTCAAACTTGGGTGGATTCATGGGCCTGATTTCATCTGGCTTAACCATGACAACCTGTTGCACAAGCCAGACGTGTTAAACAGTTTGGTTGCACATGGCACCAGCAGTCCGTTAAGTCCTATCTTCACTGAGAAATCATATATCTCAATTACAAGATTGATGATTGGTGTGTGCTTTCAACTTTTCTCAGTTGTGAAATAATAGAATGATTATCATATTAATACTCTGTACAAGCCCATTGGGCTTCATTCCCTCCTTGCACCATTTAATGCTCATCAGTACAATTTACATGTATGTCAAGTGTATTTACTGGTGGCATGATGATGACGGCATCAAGGTATCTACAGTAGGTGAAATTAAATGAGTATCTACCCTTCCATCCTCAGTCTCCACGGTGGCTTTGGTGCTGTCCTGGCTCAGGATCTTCCCCTTGATGTACTCCACCTTTGGATCAGCCACATAGCAGGAGGTTTTGGCGTCAAAGAGCTTGTTCTGAGAAGCGATCCTCTCCCTCTCAGACTTGCGCAGGTACGGGGCAGCCTCCCCAAATATTTCCAAATCGGTGTCGCTCATCTTGAAAAGCTGTATAATGACAGGCAGCCACCGCAATATAACATACAATACACAATGCTTTCAAATGTCAGGACCTTGGACATAGCAAATATACAGTAAGGTCAAGGATAAGTCATTCCCAAGCTTACCTTTAGTTAATCAGTATGCAGAAACAACTTGCATCCACCCAAGGGTGTGTCCTTGAGAAATTTTACTGAAGGTGTCCTTCTCCCTGTGTATCACTCACAGAAGCAGGAAACTACACCAGCTATTGTGTCTTGTTCGTTGCGAACACAATCGCATTCCTTTCACCCCCTCTGTCATCGTGCTAACAAGACTTTGACAGCTTTTATAAAGGGGGCAGTTTTCAGGGGGCTTTTCTACAATGGGCAACACCTTATTCGGGCAATGATCAAATCTGGCTTTGGGGTGGTGGTGGTGGTGGGGGAGGGTCTCTTTGGAGCAGTCAAATGTTTGTTTTATGCTTTGATATGTCTATCCACGGCTTCATTGTGTCACCTTTTAAATGTTTTCATTCTAATCCTCGGCCCAGGCCATTAAAAAGCAATGATGGTAGATTAGACAGGCTTTTGGTGCCTCTTGATTTACTCATTTTCTTGGCTCAGGGAAGATTAGGTCTGCCGGAGTGGTGCCTAAATGGGGATTGGCACTGTCTGCGGATCGGTGGCACCAGGGTCTGTCTGGTGGTGGGGGATCATGTGGAAGTGGGCAAAGAGTGATGGGCAGTATGTCAGCGCATGCCAGGGTACCAAGGCAGCATTTGTCTGCACCAGACTCCTCCAGTCATATTCCATCACTTTCATCTGGGATCCCCCCATTCAGCTTTACACCACTGAAATACATGGAATAGTAAGCTCTCCATTCAGCCACCACTGACACACATACTGTACATGGAAGAGTGAACTCTCTCTTCTTTACATTGGCTTTTACACAAACAAGTAAAATAATTAGTATGTTTAAGAGATAAGGAATAAACTCAGTAAAATAGTTTTCATAGTTGATACAAATGCAAGAATATGAGAATGCTCTAAACCTGCTAGTTATATGCAGTACTAAACACTTAGACACAGTAGACTCAGTTACAGACAGACAGAAATCCCAGACCTCCATTTGTCAGGCTCCATTGATTGCATGGATTTATGGGGTTGAACACAGATCCTAAAACTCACCACCAGATCTTGTCTGAAATCCTTTAAATGGATTCATATTAGTGTGCTTTAAACACTCAGGACAATTTGACGCAAGAATGTGTTTCATGTACGCTCTGTGCGAGATTCCCTGTGGCCAGTTATTGATGAGAAGCTTTGCTGCTGACAATGCAGCTAATAATACTAAGATATCGCTGCATAACTCACATAGTTGTGGATGATGTTCATGCATGCTTATTTTTTAAATCAAGGGTTCTTAAATATGCCATCCCAACTGAATATTGCCCATGTCAATACTTGCCAATAGTATACTCGCCAAGCCAACGGCCCTTTTTCAAATTCGAGCATGTTAAATTGCAGCATATAACTAACACAAGCACAATACAAACACACCCACAATGTTAAGGCCTTAATGAAGAGTAGTTATTCCCATTCATAAAGGAGCGCATGGTTATCTCAAGGATGATGACACTTTTTGGCACATCACATTATTGCTGATTATGCTAATGGATCATAAATGTCAAGTGATCAGATGGTGACAGCTGCAGGTTTATTCACACACACACACACACACATTGGACGGGGTACAAAAGACCCTGTGCTGACCTCTTCTGCTTGAGATTGGCATACAGGGCATCCCCCAACGTTACCAGACAAGGTGTAAGGACCCAAGGTCATGCCTGCGGCAACTGGTGGAGGCAGCAGCTGATTCCCTATGAGCTGTTTTATCATGAGGGGAGGGGGCTGGGCAGGGAGAGGACATGTCTGGCCCCAGGCCCTGCTGGAGGACAGATCTGAGGGTGGGAGCATTTGCCTAGAATTAGGGGTTCAGGAGACGGGCGACCAGACAGCCTGGGAATAAAGGCGCTGTGGTGCGTCTCCCATGCCAGTGGTCACAGGGGACGACCAGGAGGAAACAGTATAGTGGGCTTCAAAGAGGTTTAGGAAATAGGTGGGCTCGACTCAACGTAAAATGTGGGTTTTGGGTGCGAAAATACAAAGGAAGCACTGGATGAAACAAAAAGTAAACACACTCTCAAGTTATAACTTTTTTTTAAGAAAGCATGTCACAATGCCATCTTCAGCGTCAAAGAGGGTTAACAAGCTTATATTGATTTTCAAATTCAAGTAATAATAAATGAAAAATAAGAGAATATAATGAATCAGAGTGCTGATTTAATCTGAGGAGTGATGAGCTCAAAGATCATTTGCTAAATGTTATGTGTTAAGTTTGTAAAATCATTGCTGATGCAGTGCATCTGAAATGTCACGACAAGAGAGGTGCTTAACATGAATGTGCCAAAGGAGTTGCCTGGCATACTATAATAACAAGGACATATAACGTATTTGTATTGTAAATGTATTTATTGTTAGAAGTGATAACCCTAGAGAAAATGGTCAGACCTACAGTATATAATGTAGTTGTCTGTTTACAGTCCAACTCTGATAACAAACCAGTGGAGGAAGTGAGAGTAGATGTAATATAGTTTGCCGGTTCGAATCCCAACCAGTAGGCACGGCTGAAGTGCCCTTGAGCAAGGCACCTGGCACCTAACCCCTCACTGCTCCCCGAGCGCTGCTGTTGTTGCAGGCAGCTCACTGCGCCGGGATTAGTGTGTGCTTCACCTCACTGTGTGTTCACTGTGTGCTGAGTGTGTTTCACTAATTCACGGATTGGGATAAATGCTGAGACCAAATTTCCCTCACGGGATCAAAAGAGTATATATACTTATACCTATATCAAAATGTTTCATTACAGGCCAAAGATCGATATGAAAATGTGTTCATAATGTCATACATGGTTGGCAGTGTGTGTAGAATAGAAAGGCAGTGATTTGCTTCACTGTTTAACACACTTAAATTCACAATATCTTTTAATCGAAAAGAAATATTATATTTTAAAGAATGTGGAACAAAAGCAGATGATGGTAAACTCAACAATCAAAAAACTGACTTCTGCAATCAAATGAATATATGTTTAGTTGCTCAAAGACTGTTTCTTTGAGAATTCACAAATATAAAGTATTGCTCATAAATACTTAATCTCTTAGAAAAAAGCAAAAAAAAAAAACCCAGCAACCCCAAGTCCGATCGAGGCACAGCCAGCCTGTGTCCGAATAGCAGTGCATTTTTGAGCCATCATCCAATAAGACAGTGCATGTAGCATAGTACTACTTATTCTGCCGATACTTCCGCATGTGTGATGCAATGGAAGATGAAATCTCCCCACTCTTCTTGTTCTGTCCAAAATACTCCACAAAGTCACCGTCGGGGCCAACCAAGTACATGATAATTGTGTGATCAACCTGTGAGGAGAAAAGGCAAACACAGCAGTTAGGTGTCTAGTCTAATGGATGTCAATTTTCGCACATTTGCACTGGAATGTGGTATTGCGATTTCATGTTACAGCAGGCATTACTGATGTGAAAATCATAAACTCACTATGTAGTCATTATCCTCATCTTTTGGTCCCTGGCTGTAGTACACTCGATAGGCTCGAGAAACCTGATCAACTTGTGCAGTTGCTCCTGTTAGACCAATGAGCTTTGGAGAAAATTCTAGAGACGAAAAAACAGAACAAAACAAAACAAAGATGTATGTTAATTCACAACTACTTTGTGCTGTATTCCAATTCAAGCAACAGTGATTTATATGATTCAGAATGAAACATATTCACTAGCATTATTTTTAATAAAGAAAATCAAAGTCATAATAATGCCAGCAGCACTATACAGGAATATAGTAATTATATAGCACAACATATTTTATACTGAAAACTAAATGTTCAGATGTTCATGTTCATGTTAAGTCACTCAAAATGGCTGAAAATGTTGGTGGGGTTTAAGTGTACCTTTCACATACACTGACATAGCCTCTGCAGTATCTCTCTCTGGATCGATTGTAATGAGGATTGGTGTCAGGTTGGGAAGAGACTTTATCCTGTCTGTGACAAAGTATTCACTCTTTCATGATCCATTCCATAACCTGATTTTATTTTAGTAACTTGTGGTCTATCATAGCTAGAGTTAACAATACATAATGCACCAAGGAACAGACTTCTGAGATTAAATAAACACGTCAAACACAAGCACAATGCAGTGCGCCTCAATAATAAACTAGGTAACTTACCGATTTCATCCACAACCTCAATCATTTTCTCAATTTCATCTGGACAAATGTCTGGACAATGAGTGAAGCCGAAGTAGAGTAGGACCCACTGGCCCAAAAAATCCTCACTCTTGCATGGCTTGTTGTTGTGGTCGATGAGAGAGAATGGACCTCCCAGAGCCGGCTTCCCCAATGACTTTGTCCTTTCTCGCTCTATTGCTGCATAAGGAAATTCAGTTCAGAGCATTCAAAATATTGCCTGAGACCTGAGCTTGAACAGACCAATCATAAATGCACTGATTAAAAATGTAAGCTCTCCATGCCCATTTGTTATAATGTCAATGGATTTGCACAAACTACTAAGGCTGCTTACAGTCTTCTTTTTCTTTCTTGAATATTTTCATGGCTGCAAGCAGAGTTCCACCAATGGCAAATGTTACTACTAAGGATTTCCAAGTCACTGGCTGTAAACAAACAAAACAGGGATAACTGTGAGGAAAAAAATCATTCTACCTATACCCATCTGCCAAGGCGAAATGACAATATTTGTAAAAAGCACGCATGTTCTCTATGTTGGTTTTGCCTCATACAACTTGCCTCAAAAGTAAGCAAGTATAACTTTATAATTTGTGTCCAGTCTACATTTAGTGTCTACACAGACTGTATAACTGTTATCATGCTTGAACGCACCTCAGTCTTCTTGTTACCAGACTTCTTGTCACCAGGTGAGGGCGGTAGAGGCATGGAAGCGAATGTTCTTGTGTTTGGTAATACATATCCTGACGTTCTGCATGTTAATGATGAAATCTAGGAGATGAGCAGACCAAGTCATAATACTATTCAATATCCATTTTTACAAATTCAGTCCATCTTAGATGCAAATGAAGTGCAACCATAATAGCGTGCTAACGTAGCTAACGTTAAATGGCAGAACTGAATGACCTACCGGTTGGTGTGTTCTCAAGAGCGTGATATTGGTACACGCAGAAAGAGTCCGTGGTGTCACATGACATGTGTACCGGCAGACTGTGTGTATTCTGAAGCCTTTCAGTAAAGCAACTGGAGAAAACATCTTCGGTAAACATTTTAGAGCCCGGGCACTGACTGCCACTGCAAGCCTCATTGTAGTGGTGTGCAGTTGCACGGACACAGTTAATGCGGAAGTGAAGCTATTTTACACAACGTGAATCCTCCAGCATACAAACCTCTGATCTGAGGCCGACAAATCCCTGCTTTTCTGCTCACGGATATTCTTACATGTCGAGAGACTGATCCCAGACCAGCTCTCATTCACGGGGGTGCAACTTTGTGTACAAGGAAATGACGTAGCGCAGTGGGAAAGTTTAGGGGATTTTTTTTTGTAAATGTAGCCTACATAAACTGTAAATAAAATATTTTGCGGTAGATTTTTTCTCAAAAATACGGTAGAAGTGCAAAAACCTTGTCATTATAATAGTCTTGTATATAGCTCAAATCGGATTATGTTTTTGTGTTTTTCTATTTTAAATGATTTATTATTATATATCAGTAACATTATTAAGCCTGAGGAATCCTCACAACTTAATTGGATAAATAAATAATATGGTGAAAAGTAACGCTGCGTAAATGAGCCTCTTGCTCATCACGAAGAGGGTCAGAATGTCCTCGGTCACTCCAGTAGAACTGCCACAAGGGACTGGAACTGGAAGGCCAAAATCCAGGTTCACTGGAAGGGGGGGGGGGGGGGGGGCACGCAGAGAGGATGAGGGCAGCCCATAAAGTCCCTAAACTGTAGGTTAACTTTGGTGCACACCCCACCCTCCAGAGGACGGACACTAGCCATGGTGCGCCCCTCTCCCCCCACACCCAACCCTCAAGAGGACGGACACTAGCAATGGTGTGCCCCTCTCCCTTCCCCTTCCTCCAGAGGACGGACACTAGCCATGGTGCGCCCCTCTCTCCCCACACCCCACCCTCAAGAGGACGGACACTAGCCATTGTGAGCCCCTCGCCCCCCACACCCCACCCTCAAGAGGAGGGACACTAGCCATGGTGGGCCCCTCTCTCACCCTATGTATATAGTTTAATGTCTATAGTTTTTTTAGATTAGATTAGATTCAACTTTATTGTCACGTTCTAAAACCTTGCAACTGTGACTAGACATGGTGATGGCTTGCAACAGCTGGCAAGGACGTGCAACATTTAATTCACACCACTGCAACTCTTTCTGCAACGGTTTTGTCTCGTCGCAAATCTTTGGTGTGAATCTGGCCTAATTTGGCATAACTCCTCTCCTAGTTTCTCTCTGCTGGCTAGTAGCCAGAATTAAATTTAAATCTCTCATTTAGGCCTATAGGACACTGACTGGGTCTGCTCCCTGTTATTTTAATTCAATGATTAATACGTACATTGCCTATTGCGGTCTTGTGATGAGCGCCTGTTGTGTCGACCAGTCATAAACGCTAGGTCAGATTCAAGACTCTTTTCCTCAGTGTTTCTATGTTGGTGGAATGAGTTGCCCAGTGCTGTCCGTTCCTGTAGTAGTTGTGGGTCCTTCAAGAGGGTCTAAAGGCATATCTGTTCAACATGCACTTAGTTAATTAAGTGCTTCTTATGCGTTATGGTTCTATAGCATTGTTTATTTTCATTAGGCTGTTGATTGACATTGTTGTTTATTATTGATATTGTCATTAATATAGTCTTACCATGCTATTGTTATATTGTTGATTGAATTGACATTGTTGTTTGTTATTGTTATTCCTCTTAATGTAGTCTGACCAACATTTGAAATTGTTCCCTGTTAAATTTAAGTATTATATTGTTTTATATGTGTGTGTCGCTTTGGACAAAGGTGTCTGCCAAATCCCATAACCACAACCATAACTATATACATGTTCCCTTTTGGACAGCGGCCATAATGGAATTGGAGGATTAAGGGGTCCAGATATACTGGGTCATAAATATAAACATTCCTATGTGTTTCCCATGATCAATTAAGCTGAGAAAGCCATCAAGTTTGTATTTGTAGCTCATGTGGTTCAAAAGTTATAGTCGAAACCCTAGTCGAAACCCTTTTTCGGGCCTCAAGGGTCGTTGGCTCCGGCGCCCTAGCTAAATCATTTCAGTATGACCTGAATTACATCTGTGCCAAATTCGGTGCTTTTAGATGAATTTGCGCAAAATTACCTATTTATGTAGTGTGTATTTATGTATGTGACTGAAGTTACCACTCACTGTCAATAACATGTGCAGAGTAGGCTACCCTACCAGGGTAATGTGTAGAATTCATTCAAACATGTTGATTTGTATTCACATAATTTCTAGGTTGTTGCCTTTTCTATCCAGTAGGTGGCAGTCCAGGATAAGAAATAGCAGTTCAAGAAAATAAACTAAATAGTAGGAACAAAGAAATTAAAGCAGCATAGCCTACAAGTGCAAACGGAAATGTAATGTGTGACGTTATTGGAATGGAAATAAATGTAACCACCTTCTACATACTTTTGGAGACATTTAGTTTCAAGTGTGCAACAAATGTAGTCAATTTATTAAGGGAGTTTGTGGGTTAGTTAGTTTATTCGGTCATAGGGTAGCCTGGGTTCAGCAAAACGTTAGCAAAGTTAATTTTGACAAGGCTGGTGGCTAGCATTATTATCTCGCCTGCCTCCTTCAGTCACAATAGCCAGACTGCATTGGGTCAAATGTCACTATGAAATGCGAGTAATCAGCTTTAAAAAAAATGTAACGCATTATTATTTCTGTAATTAATTAATCGAAATGAACACATTATTTTGACAGCCCTACTTTCAACATAATCTTTTTTATTTTATATACACACACACACACACACATATATATATATATATATATATATGTAAATAACATTGTAATCATTTGTAAAGCACTTTGGGTCAACCCTGTTGCGTAAAATGTGCTATATAAATAAACTGCCCTGACTTTCTCCTGTAACTGTTATCAAAGCAAGTGTACTTTTCTACTGTAGCCTAAGCCAACTGAAGTCACATAGCCTACGATAATTTGTATATTGGCGGACGAAAAGCACGTAACCTATGATAGGCTACGTTTTGAGCTCACCTAATCAAACCATATATTTTCTGAAAGCTTCTGAAGGTTCATGCTCTCTCAATAATTAAATGCTTGTAGTTGTACGACAACAGTTTTCGTTAATAGCCTATATCGTGGTAGCCAACTAACGTTAGTCCTTATTATTAGCCTGTGGAGTCGCTAACTTTAGTTGTCGTTTTGTTTTGGCTGGTGATGCAAGCGATAGGGCCTTGTGTTGGTGCATACGATTCATTAACACCTCTTCAGGAGAGTCTCTTATCTCTTATCTTCTGGGTTCATAGTTAAACAAAAGTATTATATTATATATAATATTATTAATATAAATCATAGCAAACTGACACCAATTTTACACTGCTCGGATGACATCGACGCAGGAAAATAACAGTGTAACCAATTTAAAACTAGGCTTATTTAAACGCAATGACGCAGATTTATTTTAGGCTATAATATTGTCTGAACTTTTCACACTGTCGGTCTGTTTTTCTCATAGGTTTTTCTCTGGTGCGAAAGTAACGCTTTTACCGCGCCATTAAAATGTTAACTGAGGTGCAACGCAACAATCGGCATCTGCATCGAACGTTCGGAACGACCGCTGTTACCAGATATACGGTTTCTGAGATTCTGAGTTTCCATGGGTGGAGTCGGGTGGAGTTTAGCGTGAATATTTATAAACGGAGGTTGACGTGCGCGCGCGCCTAGAGAGCATTCATGAAGCGTGACTCAAATGGAACTGAAAATGTTGGTAAAGAAGCTAGAAGACTACAGCAATTTTAAATCGTTTTTAAATGTTGATATGGGATATTGTGGAAAAACGTGACAATTTCGACGACCACTGGTGGTCGAGTAAGTGTACGATTAGGCAATTTGGCGTCTATGTTTTGATCTTGTGTAGCTTTGACAGGCTAGCCTACTACAGCCTATCAAATTGTCATTACTTTCATTTAGCCCTGTTTAAATGGGCTATTTAGCACTTAAGGTTGTAATGTCAGTGGGACATCATGGTAGATGTCTTGAAAGTGTTAGTACATCATCTGTTTTTGTGTGTGATGTCCAATGAGTTTCGAGGTTTGGTCATGCATGCTTGCCTACACAAACATGTTAGCCTAGTTTGACAAATTTACTTGTGCTGCATTACAATGCCCAGCTAGCTACCTCTGTTGCCAAAAATGCTTTATTGGACATTCTGATATCTTGGAGTCTTGTGAAATAATAAAACTTGTTTTATACAATCATGTTGTTATTGTACCATTAGGGAAGCAGGGCATTAATATGGGCCATGCACTTACAGTATATTGGTTATGTTTATCCATAAAGGTCATAACTGCATTAAGTCAATATGCTTTATTACCTTACAAGTACTGTCTAGCTTTACATGGATGATGCCTTCTGTAAGAGAAGTCCTTCAGATACAGTACACAAGATGAATGGGTATGAATGGCTAATGGTTACAAATTAAGTAGTACTTTACAAGAACCTATGTGCTCAATGAGGATGATGGGGGGGGGGGGGCTATAAGGTAAAGTTCATCAGTCATCAGATTGAGGTGAATGACTACATATGGGCTGATTATAACAGGTAGTAATCTGGCCCTTCAAACCCCAAATTAGTCATGTGATGCATAAAGGACCCCAGAGGAGTTTTTACCTTAAAATAACGTTTCCAAAATCATTTTGAAAGCCCATGAACTCTTAGTTAATGGCATTTTGAGCAGGTCTTATCGCTTTGAAAGTTTACTGTTCAGGTAGGAACAGAGAAACACACCACTCCACTCGTGTATTTGATGCCAGACAGGCTCATATCTTGCTGTTCTATATGCATGCCCATTAATTTACATTTTCGACCAAATCTGCTGTTATGTTCTATTCCCTAAGAATATTAGGCTAACTTGGCCAGACTCCCTCTTACTATGTAAAATTAAAATTGAAAAGAATAAACTGCTCTACAATAGATAGACAGGGCACCCCATTTCTGTCCTGTGAAGGCTGATTACCCAAACTTTATTTTGTATATCCTTATCCTTGCACACAATACTCTGTGGGTTTTTTGGTATGGTAATATATATATTTTTACAACTTTGGCTTGACATCAGTATTAAGCTTAACTCAATGTTTTTTGTCTTGAAGATAAAATGTGATTGCTGCCAGGGCTGGCAGGCCTACCACTGAATGTGTAAACTGGCCTGACACTGAAGGACAGTTTATATGCCCTGGTTGTAAATAACTAATACAATAAATTGTTTTCACAACTTTTTGTGTGTTTAGTTATGTGTAGTAATTCCTATATTATGTCTCAGAATAACATATCACATGTGCATGCGAGCAATGCCAGGATGCCATTTGTTCAGAGTTAGGACACACACAGGCATGTATAACATGCTATTTATTGCACAGACATTTGTGTTGTAGGCTATACAGTGGGTCAATTTGATGTAGGCTATGTTGCTGCCTGGGCTAACATGTCACTACAGATGCACAGAGCCTAGGCTACAATCAAAACGATAAAAAAACATAATAGCCTAGCTAGGCTAAGACTACCATCAAGGCCTACTGTGTAAAAATCGCCAATATCCTTAATGGTAAGCGACCCACTGAATCTGACACAAAGTTTTGTTTGACTGGCTGCGACACAAGATAACAACATTGACGCCAAATTGCATCTAAACTCGAACACAACATAGTCATACTTTCCATTAATAACATATGACAACATCCAAAAACGTGTTAAAAGGCCGTGGTCTTCTACTTTCTTTGACAACATTTTCAGTTCCATTTCATTCACGCTTCAGCAATGGGCGTCTAGGAACTCGCGCACGACATCCTCCGTGCATAAATATTCACGCTAAACTCCGCCCTGGAAACTCAGAATCTCAGAAACCGTATATCTGGTACCACCGCCCCCTGTCCGTCCGGCTGATCCATTCTAGCATCAACCATCCACAATCCCATGCGTGCCTCCAGTCTTGAGGTAACATAGCTACTAACGGCTCTGGTGCTAGTAGTTAGACAATAAACAGATGAACGGCTGTCAACCTATTTGAGGGTATTGTTTGTGTTGACGGACTTACTGTGTCAGCTAATGTGACGTTTTTATAAATCATTTTGCATGTAGTACGTTACGGTTGTATGTTTTATTAGTATTATCCGTTAGCTACCCACGCAGCTAACGTTCGTCTCATCCAGTCATTTTACAAGCTGTTTGCTTATGCTAGCAAGCTAGCTAACATCACTTCAACGGCAGAGAATGGCAGGTTAGCTATCTAGCTAACTAATAACTGTTATTCGTGTATCTAGCACGCTACATTGAAACCCCGGTGTGATCTGTGAAATTCCCATGCCCTGTCAAGTATGAACGTCCCAAAAAGTGGATATCGCGTATTCTCTGCTAACTCCACGGCGGCATGCACGGAGTTAGCCAAGAAAATCACTGAGTAAGTTATTATAAAATCACTGAGTAAGTATGATATGAAACCTGACATTTGTGGCAAATATGAATGCAGCAACAGACCAGCTGAACTGCTTTGCTAGCTACTAGCTAGTTAGCTGTCAGATACATGACATAGGCTTGCAAACACTATTAGCCAACATGTTTTTCAATGACCGGTGTTGCAATATGATTTTTTTCGTGTCTGGGGCAGCTGCTTTCTTTTGCTGTTATTCACTATTGAAATTATGTATCGAAATGTTGGCGGTTATTTGTGTTCATGTTAGTTGACTATCTGGTGAAAAAAATGTTATCGGCACCAACGTTTATAGTGCTGGACAAAATTGGACGTTTTCAAACGTTCAAAGGAATCAGTGACAGTTGTGCAGTAGCCTAACTGATTATGGTTTTCTTTCAGACGGCTTGGAGTTGAGTTGGGGAAATCCGTTGTTTATCAAGAGTCCAACAGAGGTGAGTTTTAACCAAATAAAGCTTTCTCGCTTCTTATTGCGATTATAACAATGCGTCTTTTGCCCTGACAGAGACACGGGTGGATGTGAAGGAGTCTGTGCGAGGTCAAACCATTTTTATCATCCAGACCATTCCCAGGTAGGGACCTAGGTTACCCCAGCAGCAGGTTGTTTTTCATTACAGTCACAGACCCCCCCCCCCAATAACTACAGATCATAAAATGATATTTTTAGCCCTCATCTCTCCTCTCTCCTCCCTCTGCTAGCATATGCTCCTGCAGTGTGGGAAATATGACATATGTTTAGTAGTTTTCCATTGTACACTAGACTTAATTTGCTACTCATCCTCTCTAACCTGTCAGAGATGTCAACACAGCCATTATGGAGCTCCTGGTCATGGCGTATGCCCTCAAGACCTCCTGTGCAAAGAACATCATTGGCGTCATCCCATACTTCCCTTACAGCAAGCAGTGCAAAATGAGAAAGAGGGGCTCTATTGTGTGCAAACTGTTGGCCTCCATGCTTGCCAAAGCAGGTGAGTTTATGTCTTTAAGTCATGTGGTCAGTAACAGCAGCTCATGCCTTTTTCAGGATCAGTTGAATTACACAGCAGCATGCTCTTTTTTCTGGATGAACTAAGAATTAAGTTCCGCCTGTGCTTCAACCCAGGTTTAACTCACATCATCACCATGGACCTCCACCAAAAAGAGATCCAAGGCTTCTTTGGCTTTCCCGTGGACAACTTGCGTGCCTCGCCATTCCTGCTGCAGTACATCCAAGAAGAGGTTAGTAACACCCTGGGGCCTCCTGTACAAAGCTTGCGTAAGCACAAAAATGTTGCGTACGCCATCTTTCACGCACGCGGTCGGATGTATCAAGAGTAAATGAGCGTGAGAATGTACGTTCCTCCCGCGTTTCTCCACGCCATCTGTATGTGTGGCGTATGCACATTTCCAATGTGTACCGTCAGTTGGCGACACTAGAGGCAATGCAGCGCAACAACATTAGGCCTAGTTGATCACGAGTCTAGGCTTTTATTTGCACAGCATATTGTGAAATGTGGGCTTTTAAGAATGATAACATTTCGAAGTAAGCCTATGTTTCTAGATAAATGGGCACGCAATATTCGCAAATACTAAGCTATGCAACAGCCTACATCAATTGTACAATTGTAGTCTTATCAGAGGATATCAAGAATTTAAAGGGAATGTGAAACCTATTTAGAGGCAGCGCCTAGGCCTATATTTAATTTCACAATGGTTGATGACTGGCTTATCAAACATTTTAGATTTTGAAGAGATTTCTTCGAAACCTGTGATGAATGGGGAGCATTTACCAGGCGTTTTAGATAGATAGATAGATAGATAGATAGATAGATACTTAGATACTTTATTGATCCCCAGGGGAAATTCAAGGTCTCAGTAGCATACAGACAACACACACACACATTCACTAACAGCAGAAAAGTAATTAAAAGTATATAATATAAAAACACAACTAAGCAATAAGGACAGTAGAAAGTAGTTTTCACTTCATATCTTCGATAGTTTTCATAGGCTATATGAGACGGGATCATCCAAGTGAATAGCTACTGTATAACCTGACTAATAAGCGCAATTGAAGCTATTTCCCTTAGTATGATTGACTGCATGCTACTTTGACTTTCCTCGAGTAAGTATTCGCATTATTATTGTCACACTTGTGTGCAAACTATTGGAATATGATCCAGCAATCGTAATGTTCTGGCAAGGTGGCCTGGATTAACTTTGTTTATTCTACTTTGGGTGCACGATGCGTGGTCTCTTACTTGGACATGATTGATGTCTTTTTAGTTAATGCAGTTATTTTGTAATGTTCCTTTAGGCCCACAAAATCTCGTTATGTGAACCCTGTCACCTACTTGCAGACTGATCAATGAATCTGCCACGGTCTCTGACTCTAGTAGCCATGGCCACGCTCTGTCACAGCTACTATTTTTTTGTTATTAATTACAGATGATAAAGACGTAAGTTTCTTGCCATTTCATCGGATAAGAGCACTTCTACTTTGCATTTCTGGAAATAAGCTTTTATTTGATGATTTCAATTATTACATTTTGGAGCAGGTTCGAGTACGGATGGATCCACAAATGAGTTCATTCTTATTAATATTGCGGCATAGGCTATTTTGTCTTCGTGGAGGTGTGCCCTCTCGAGTGGCCTTCTAGTTAGCATATTAAAATGAGTGTGATTGAGGGAGGAGAGAGGGTGGAGTTTAATGCTTGTGAATGTGCGCTTAACTTCACGTTAATTGGTATGTACAGTTATGTGCAGAATAATAGCAGTGTGTTTTAAAAAATTGAATAAAGCTCAAAATCCTTAGAATAGCTGTTAATTCCATAATATCAATGCATTGGGAACACTGCACATCCAATTTCAAATCAAAACACCAAAATTGATCAAGTTTGTGTTATACCTTTACAGAAAGTGAAGAAAAAGGAATGTTAGGCTGTTAAAAAAAATAGCAGTGTTTGCATTTTTCTTTACAAACTCAAACATTTATTGTATAAACTGAAAAATGTCTCAAGATTTTGCTTTACTTTGAATCACTGCACTAATATCTAGTTGCATTACCATTATTTCTGAGAATTGCTTCACATCTGTGTTGCATTGAGTCGACCAACTACTGGCAGCTGTGAACAGGTATTCCAGCCCAGGACGATTGAATTACATTCCACAATTCCTCTGCATTTCTGGGTTTTGCCTCAGAAACAGTATTTTGATGTCACCCACAAGTTTTTTATAGGATTGAGGTCTGGGGATCGGGCTGGCCACTCCATAACGTCAATCTTGTTAGTCTGGAACCAAGACTTTGCTCGCTTACTGGTGTGTTTTGGGTCATTGTCTTGTTGAAACACCTATTTCAAAGGCATTGCCTCTTCAGCATAAGACAACATGACCTCTTCAAATATTCTGATGTATTGAAACTGATCCATGATCTCTGGTGTGCGATAAATAGGTCCAACACCACAGTATGAGCAATATCCCCATAACATGAATTGTGCACCACCAAGCTTTATTCAAAACACATTTAAAACGCTATTATTCTGCACATAACTGTACAAAGAAATGTTGTGTGGATTGCTGTGTACGCACAGTTTTATACATTTGAATTTTTTTGTGCGCGCGCTACTTTCCAGATTTTCGCATACAGTACGCAATGTTTTAGTAGGAATTCTTTGTACATGAGGCCCCTGGAGTCTCAGTTGAAGTGTGAATGCTCAGCTGGACACAGCACTCTTGTTTCTTTGTTTGGAAATACCAATTTTATTTGCATACAATATCATTTTAATACATACTGTATGCAAGATTTCCTCAGTGAGGTCTGGCATAAAGTGGACAGCAGGTGGCACCAGTGTTTCATTTTACAGTCGATCTTAACATGAACGCTTTCTGTTCTCTTGACAGATTCCAGACTACAGAAATGCCATCATTGTTGCAAAATCGCCATCTGCAGCCAAAAGGTAACCTGAAACAGCTGTTTGTGCGACCTAAAGCTTCGTCACATGTCTCAGTCCTGTGGTTCATGTTTTTTGCTTCATTTTAGTTATCTCAATGTGAACGTTGTTAGTAAGAGTGTCGTTACGCTGTGCTGTGCTGTGTATGCTGTTTGTGCGGTGCCCGGTAGGCTAGGTGCCCATGTTACCTGTCTGCACTCTCTGCGTTGAACACAGAGCTCAGTCGTACGCCGAGAGGCTCCGTCTCGGCCTGGCTGTCATACACGGGGAGGCCCAGTGTGCCGAGTCAGACATGGCGGATGGACGACACTCACCGCCCTGTGTCCGCAACAGTTCCGGACACCCTGGGCTCGAACTGCCATGTAAGACCACAGCCAGCCCTCTCCCTCCCTTCTTATCTCTCCCTCTTCCTCTCTCTCTCTCTCTTCTCTCTCTCTCTCTCTCTCTCTCTCTGTGTCTCCCCTGCTGACTCTCTCTCTCTCACTTTGTCTATTCATCACACCCTCACATTCCCTCTCTGATTCTTCAGGCCATTGTGAGCTCTCTGTTTCCTTTGTCTACAGTTTCCCGCCATGGTAACAGATGGGAGCTCATTTTAATTCCTTCCTCAGAGGCTCAGTGTATATATTTTTTTTTTAATTTAAGAAAAGGGATACTCAAACGGGTCGCCTTTCTCGGAGGAACCCAGCCGCAAGACCCTCTCTCCGCATTATGTGGT
Organism: Alosa sapidissima; assembly: GCF_018492685.1. Classification (NCBI taxonomy): domain Eukaryota; kingdom Metazoa; phylum Chordata; class Actinopteri; order Clupeiformes; family Clupeidae; genus Alosa; species Alosa sapidissima. The sequence goes on along the minus strand of NC_055959.1, from coordinate 1,523,724 downwards.
CAGCTGCTGCTCTGTGACCAGTTCTGCCTCTGCCCCTATCTCTTTCTTGCTCTTTCTCTTTCTCTCCTTCCCTCCCCCAGCTACTGTCCTGCCATCCTGTCTTATTTCTGCCTCTGCCACAGACTCCTCCCTAAATGAAGGCAAGATCTTCAAATGGGTTTTTTTGTTCTTCTTGCAATACTAACAGCAATGTACAGAAAGGGACCTATTTTAAGCCCTAACACACTTCTATTTTAAACTACAACACCTTGCCTACCTTAGTACATTTGAGTTTGGTTTGTAAGGTTATGTTTTGACCACTCAATGTAGAAAGTAGAGATGTGTTAACAGCATTTAAGTTTGAATTTTGAATGGATTGCAAGCTGATCTTGAGTGTTCTTTAACCTTGGCACTTGTTTGAGAATGACAATGATAATAGTCAACAGGCATTAGACTGTCAACAAACTTTTATACATGTGTGTTTTTCTTTGTTTTTTTTTCTTTCATTCTTTTGTGATGCAGGACTTGGACAATCCCTATTGGAAACTTGATTTAAAAAGCATCTTTAACTGACTTATAAGCACAGCATGCACTTGAATAAAATGGGTTTCCAAGTCTTGCCATTGCCATTGTATCCAGTCTGCGTTAAGTTTGTGTGTTTTTAACATAGTCTTTTATTTGTTGATAATAGGCAAACAACAAGCGCCGTTCCCTGGCATAGAGCTCCCAAGTACGAACGTTAACTCCCTTTGGCTCTGATCACAGCGGTGACCACCCCATAGTGGTTCCTCAGTGCGTGCATGCCTGGAACGAGGGCTCTCAACACCTGATCCCCAGTCTTCTGAAGTACTCCCTGTCTGCTCCAAAAGTAGACGCCAGACAGCAGTCGATAATGAGCAGTTATCTAGTTTGTTTGTAGTAGTTTACAGGTAGTTTAATTGGTTTGTTTTAAGTTTGATGATCTGCCATGGTAAATTTAGCACACACAAAAAATCATAATAATAAAATATGTGTTTGTGCAGACAGTGGGTAAGTGACCTCAGATAGCTGTGAAATTGTATTGAAAGCCCTTCCTAAAGTGCTTCTGTTTTGACACCCATCAAATCGTTCATCTCTCGAGAAATGAGATCATCACATCATGTCAGTATGCATTTCTTTTTCTCTTTCGTTCTCCAATCCTGGGCTCATCTCGTTGATCAATACATCATGCCCTTTCTTGTCTGTCCTTTGTTCAAATCTGTGCAGTGTCGTTGGATAGCTGGTTATATAACCAAGGCAACAGTGTGGTCTTGGAAACACATTGCCTAAAACAAATCTAGGAATAAAATGCATTTGTATCTTCATAGTGGGGACATCACATTGTCATTGTATTTCATGTAGCTGCAGATTATATATAAATTTGCCAGTATTTCGTACATAACTATATTAGCCTTTTTTTCTCTCGCTTGTCATTTTTATTTTTGACATGTTCTTTTCCCCATTCTTTGCGAGCAGCCTCTAACTTAATCTTGCATCAGGCAGTACAGCCCAACCCAGCTGCTTCCCCTGGCCTGAGGTCTGAGGCCTGGCCGTGCATTTCACCCTCCTTTTTAAGAAAGACAAAATACTAAAGCTGCGCCTTCCCGAAAACAAACTCAAACCATTGCATGGTGACAGCTCTCTGCAAAATGAATATTCTGAAAGGAGGTGGTATCATTATGGACCCGTGTGTGTGTGTGTGGGGGGGGGATGGACCAAAACGAGCTGTTTTTTGACTGGAAGGCATGTGTTTTAGGCATGTGGTTTTTTGACGACATCCTCCTCCTCCTCTTGAGCTTCCCTGTGCTTACAAGCTCGTCCAATCAGCCTCCGGATGTCCAGGCAGGATTGATTGGTGCCCGCTGCTGCTGATGCTGAGTGGGGTGATTGTTCTCCGTTTGTTTGACCGCTGGAGGACAGACCTGCAGTCCCCACAAAAGCACCGAATCCCGACATCAGTGTTATTTTCTCTCCTCTCCCCCTCTCCCTCCTTCCTTCTCTCTCTCTTCCTTTTGTCATTAGTCTTGTCGGTCTTGTTTGAAAGACAAGATTGGGATTTTTGTTTCTTGTGGTTATGCGAGTCTTTGGAATCTGGTCTGGGCAGCCCACCTGTGCCAAACAGACACAAGTGCGATGCAAGCATTGAACTTGTCCTCTCCTCTGATTGGGTGTGATGAGTAGAAGGCAGCCATTTTGATTTTTGCATGGCATGAGCTGCAATGATTTTTGCCCCTTTGAGTGACCTCTTGTAACTGTAGGAAAGGTAAAATGGGAAATGTCTCAAGCCTCATAATAGGGCCAATTAAAACGCGTCACATTTCACAGCTAGCCCGCCATACCCATGCATGACCAGATGAATTTCACTCTGAGCATCGTCTTGCACAGACCTTTGGTGCCCTTGGTAATTTCAGTATTTCTTTCCGTCTCTCTCTTTGTATTTTTCTGAGGGGCATAAACATGAACCCATCTTACCCAGCCTACACTAAGATGATTGTCCTGCTAAAGTCTCCTCTGTGTCCTCTCCCTGGGGTTAATAACAGATTTGTGTTCTCTCCCTCGCAGTAATGATGGCTAAGGAGAAGCCGCCCATCACTGTGGTGGGAGACGTGGGAGGACGCATCGCCATCATAGTTGTAAGTTGTAGTCATTGCTTTCCTTCTCTCCTCCCCGCTTCACTTATTTGAACACAATCATCATCATCATAATAATAATAATAAGTGTATTTTATTTAGCGCCTTTCTCAAACCCAAGGTCGCTTTATACAGTAGAAGGAAAACACAACAACAGACAGACAAACAATAACAATACAATAACAACAACAAAGACAAGCTATGTGTTTAGAGCTATGTGTTGGGTGTGGAGGAGAAGTGATCATTAAACAGAAAGGTCTTGAGATGTGCTTTAAAGATAGGAAGAGCAGGACAGTCACGAAGAGGTTGGGGGAGGAGTTCCAGAGTTTGTGGGCCAAGGCACTGAAGGACCTGCCACCCAGGGTGGAGAGTCTGGTGCAGGGGATAACTAAGAGGTCTTGTGTTGGAGTTCCTTCTTAAGAACTTGACTTTAAAGTGGCGAGTCATTTGGAATGCAACATAACACATTACTAGCGTTACTAGAAGTCATATTCAAGGATGTGTCCTCCTTGGTATTACAGTCAAATCATGAACATGCTAGTTTCACATTTCACATTTTTCTCGAGCAGGATGTGTTTCATTCTTGTGCCTTACAGCGCACTGATGTGGCAAAATGAAGCTGTGCGTAACGAACGCATCAGCACCACATCAGTGCGCTGTGAGGCAGGAGGACCCGTTTGTTTTTTGTTTGTTTTGTTTTTTAAAGCATATTTTAAAGCATATTTTTGGCCTTTTGTTTTGCCATAGGACAGTGAAGAGGCAGACAGGAAGTGAGTGGGGGAGAGAGATGTGGTGGGATCAGGGGACACGGGACTCGAACCCGAATGTGGTATGGGCCATAGATATTAGAAGGCTAGAATACCGCATTGGGCTCCAGAAAGCATGAAAATAGCGCCGCCATCTTGGTGAGGGCAACAATCACTGGAGGCCAATGGAGAAACAGGTGTCTGTGATTGGAAATCAGACAGGTGTCTCTGATTGCCGGCAAGTTATGCCCTTAGAAGGTAAGGTGTTGCCCCCAGCAATATGGCGCCCACGTTAACATATTATGCCACCTAATAGAACTCGACGGCCAATGTGGTATCTAGCTTTCTAATATGTATGGTATGGGCGCTGTAGCCAGTTGTGGCACAGCGCCCCCCCAAGGACTGCATGTTTTAAGGCAGTGCTGCTTTACCTTCATCTCCCCAGGACGACATCATCGATGACGTGGAGGACTTTGTGGCGGCCGCAGACATCCTGAAGGAGCGCGGCGCCTATAAGATCTACATCATGGCCACTCACGGGCTGCTGTCCGCTGATGCGCCCCGGCTCATCGAGGAGTCCCCCATTGATGAGGTGAGACACAGCACAGCACGGTCGATGACCGGCAGGCCAGGAAATTGAGCTTTTAGCTTCCCTGCTTTGCGGTGAAAGAATGCAAGAGTATCAATGTCCAACTGGATCTAGGAGTAATCAGGCATGATATTGCTGCTGTTGTGGTTAGTTGCAGCCCTCAAGCATAAACATTAGCTGAGCTGTGGCAAACATCTTTTTTATGCCCTTGCCAAACCCTGGGGTTCTAATCTGAAGGATATTGTTTTCCTCATGTTATTGTGGAAATGTCTCTGTCTGTTCTTTCCTTCCTTAATATTAATAATATGTCCTCTATTATGCTCCCATTATTACCTAACATTTATGATGATGACCCTGAGAAAGAATCCGTTTGGCTGGCTGTTTTTACGGCCTTTGTTTTCATGCCAGCCTATTAGCCTGCTATGTCATGATTTATCTGTTATGTAATGATCTGACTGTGATGAATATGCTGTGTGGTGTCTCAGGTGGTGGTGACCAACACTGTGCCCCACGAGGTCCAGAAGCTTCAGTGTCCGAAGATCAAGACAGTGGACGTGAGCATGATCCTGGCTGAGGCCATCCGCCGCATCCACAACGGAGAGTCCATGGCCTACCTGTTTCGCAACGTCACCGTGGACGACTAGGGTCCGCCTGAGGTGAGGGTGGGGTGGGAGGGGGTGTGACGGGACTCCCACCAACACCTTCCCCATTTGACCTCTGACCCCCTGCTCCATCAGGTGTAGAAGTGCCAAGTGCTCCCCTCATACCAAACACATTCAAAGCCACACACTTCTATGCATTTACATGGGGGGAAAAGAAAGCACAGTGCAACCATCACAATAAATCAAATTCATAGCAAGGTGTGAAGATTTCATTTAATCAAATAAGCTAAATTCAGGCGACCTGAGAGGGTCCCAGAAGAGCAGGAAGGGAGAATAGAAAACAAAGTATCTAGAATGTCATAGAATGTATTCTAGAATATTCTAGAATGTGTTCTACGATGTCTTTTTTGAGTGTAAGCCATGTAATAAACCTCAGCTTTAGCAGAACCTCAGTTTTAAAAACATGTGACTAAAACATTGACTAGTTTACATATTCAATTTACCAGTCAACCAGCTCTAACCAGAGGCTTTGATAACATGACTCTACAAGCTAAGAGACAGGAAAGCATTTACTTTCTGGCCATGCCATTTAGTACTTTTTGTTTTTTAGCACTTTGCCAGCTAGAACTGACTGGAACCCCACATGAACTGCTGGAGTTCAGGGCAGCACTGTGACTGTGTGACTCATGTCATGAACGTACCCATATATACCAGACTGCCTGCGGTACCGGTCCTTGTACTATTGGTTTTCTTAAAGCAATCATCTGTGTGTAGATGTAACATCTCAGACTTTAGTGCAGTAGCCCTATGAGAATGGGCATACAGTAGAGTGTGCTATGCTCAGTGTAAAAGGCCATAGAACCAGCAGGTCTTACTCATAAGGGGCACCGTGAACATCTTCGCTCTTAACGAGATTCTTTTCAGTGTATTCAATACGGTTTTATTACAGTGACTAACTGGGCAAAACCCACCTTCAGACAGTCTAGCGCTTAGGAGCGTGTGTGCGTGTCACTCTGCAGAGCGTAACCGAGTGCTCCCAGATGCAGTTGACATGGTGCAGCTGCACATGGACTTAACTATGCTCGCTGATTTACCCATACAAACCTTCATGTGGCTTGCCTGATGTTGTGAACCACATGAGTTTTTCTAGTTGTCCGATACCATTGTGTGTCTAGTTTTACGCCGCTATACCGTCCTGACTTGTAGACATTATCATGGTCATTCCTGGCGAACACTACATGGCGTGCCGCTCAGCAGCATAGCAAATGTCCATGATCAGGTTTGGCTTTTGAAGCGATGCAAAGAGGCGTTGTGTTAGACTTTCACTTTTGCCTCGTTTTGTTGCGAGTGACATACTGTTAGCATTGAGTTTTAAGAGCCCTATGCTCAGGGAGATGTTCTTTCTAAAGCCAGAAAACAATCACTCTCAATCAAACAAACAAAACAAAATGTTCTAGAGAGTTCTGTGTTGCTTATCTCGAAGCCTGTGCCTCTTGGTGTTTGTGCAGTTTGCTGTATTGTCTGTTTATGTACTGCTTGTCCTGTGTGTAGCCAATAGTCCGTTTTGAATTTGCCTTCCCTGGTGAACCAGCTATACCGATGTGTTGTGCATCCGTCATTTTGACAGACATGCACGGTAGCAGGCACAGGTCACCCCCCTGCAGATGTGTCTCCGTCTCCATGACCGCAGTTTCTATGCCAACCACTTTTTTCCCCCCTGAGTTTCTGAACTCTGTAGTTCTTTGTGGTTAGTGCAAAAATAAATCCCATGTGTGACCCTCCCACCACCACCACCTACATGTGTACGCTCAGGCACGCATGCACGCACGCACGCACGCACGCACGCACGCACGCACGCACACACACACACACACACACACACACACACACACACACACACACACACACACACACACACACCTTTATTGGTATTACTTGACAACTTGCAAGGCAGTAATATTTTTGTAAATAAATGCAACTTGGCTTGATTTTTCAGATTCCTGTGTCTTTATTGGATTATAGGTTGTGTAAAACAAACAAGCACAAAAATGATCACATATAGTGCCTTTAGGTACAACTTACCTCCACAGTGTGACCAAGTCTGTGTGACTGCAGATTACCTGTCAGAACACCAATGTCATTTTTTTTTTAAAGAGAAACACCTGAGGGCTGAAATACGTAGTGAGGCTACTAGCTTACTCTTAAAGTTGGATAAGCTGGTAACCTCAGTTCCTAGTACATCCCTACACACTATATATATATATATATATATATATAATCACAAATTACATTACACTGTGAAAATGTAATAGTCACCTGAGGGTTGGACTGTCATTGCTTATTACTAGGAAACAGATGTCGCCCAGGTCCCTTGACTTGTTCGAAACTCTTCAGGTTCCTCACATTATTCTGAGGAGCTTTGACCAAGTTCAGGGGCAAAGACAGATTTCCTCTGGGATGATCCTGTGTTTCTCTATAAACTGACAGCGATCAACTCCCTCAGAAGAGCTGACAGGCACATGCCCACACACTTGCAGCTAAGGCTGAGTTCGTATTCCACTTACAGAAACACTCAGGATATAAATGAGTGAGTCACTCAACTTTAAAGTCTGAATAATATAACAGCAGGCAGTACTCACGTGTGTGTGCTCTGTGGCTGATAAACTAATAGCAAAGACACTTTTGACTGATTACTCACATTTTTTGCTGTCGTCAGACTTGACGTCTCCTATTGAATGGGAGTCGGTCGGTGCACAGATGGGCATGGTGTAGGCTGTGGTGGGGCCAGACATCTGAGAGCTTTTATGCTCAAAGAGGAACCAGCGGACTCCTGCTCAGAGGTCACTTCCCCTTTGAGTTCAAGGGAACAATGCACCTTGTCTTTGCACTGGGCCAGAAAGGGGAAATAAAGTGTGTGTGTGTGTGTGTGAGAGAGAGAGAGTGATATGATGGCACAGTGTTTGATAACCTCATACACACACCTACACCAAAGCTAGTATCGGTGTAGTGTGCTTTGTGGTGGTGTGTGTTGTCGTAAGTCAGAATGGTGGTATTTCTTTCCCACTCCTGGCAAACTTGTTCGCTAGCTTAAATGGAAAAGTTCTCTGTCAAGGGGAAAAAGTGAATGGCGTTGCCAAGGAAACTATATGGATGATTGACATGTCGTTATATTACATTTGTCGTCTTTGCAGGGGCCATGAGTCACACTGGTTTGCAGGATGCTCAATTGAGCTTGGTTGTCTTATGACAGCTGTGCTCATTTTCCAGCTGCATCCACCACTAGAGGGAGATATACAGCAAGTTGAGCTCAGTTAGCAATCTCATGCCTTTACACGCTACCATGACAATTTCAGATCTTTTAAGTCTGCAGTGTCATTTATTGGTTGATGAAATTTTTAAATTTTAAATTTCTTACAACAGTGCCATGTATTTTAGTTTATTATTTATTTCTAATTAATAGTTTACAGGAACAACTGTATCTCATCTTCAGAGTATATCTGAAGCGTTATAAAAAAGGCGTACACCTATACCACTGAGCATGAATTTGGCAGTGAAAATACACACAAACCTGTGTGTCTTGTTTGGCGTTTGGAACAAAATGACCTCCCTTTGAAGTGGAAACAGACTTTTGAGGAGCTAACCTATTGAACTCTGAGACTGGTCCAACAGGATTCCCTCTTCGCTAAATGCTGAGCTTTAGAAATCTGAAGAGGATGCATTCTGTAGTGCATCTCACTAATGGTTGCTTCCCCCATCATAGGAAATTAAAACAAACATATAAAACATCTAATGTCCGTCAGTTTGCTCAACTGATTTGATTTTATCATTCTGCTTTGTGATTTGTATTTGCTGAAAAATGAATTGTAAACTGACACCTTGTTCACCTGTCAGGCAACCATCAATGACACCTGTCTTGTTCATGTTTGTTATATTTTTTATTTTTATTTTTTATTTCCAGCCGTCAAACCTCCAAACCAAAAATCAATCACATAGCAACTACTGGTTTTCAGTGTTGTAAAAAAACATAGATTAAGTTACCACATGAATGTGCAAGTCAACAACTGCAATGAACAATATACTGCTGAGAACCAGTGGTTTGTTATGCTACCTGACCAGTGCATTAGGACAAAAGAAACTCTGTTCTCAAACATTAACATATATGATAAACAAAAATATTCTTATAGGTTTACCTCATAGTACATAGTATATCACATACATTAAGTTTTTATTATACAAGTACATTTTTAGCTGTGGCAATAGAAGTAAAAAGCATCCAAATTTTGCCAATGCCGAGACAACTTGTGTGAAGCAGCGTGATCTCTTGATCATACATTTAAGCATACTAAGCTTTCTTTTCTCTCCCTCCACAACACAATAGTACTTAGTACATTCTTCACATATTCCTCACAACACAATCAGTTGAGTTTCGCACAAATATCAAATTTCATCCAATCGCTGATGCAGTCCGTGTTTGTTCCTGCTTCCTCGTGCCTGGCTGGCACTATCCCCTGCTGTCCCTGTCTGTGGCCATTACCTGCTGAGGCACAAACTGGCACAGAGTGGTGCTGGCTGGCAACGGAGCGAGCTGCAAAGAGCTTCAAGTCAAAAACAAAAAGTTATGACCGGTGCCTTTCAGTCTTTGCAGATTTGCACAGCTCACCTGCTTCATCAACAAACCATCTCGGCCAAGTGTGTGTGTAAATGACAGTGTGCATCGTGTGTCTCTGAACACACACAAACACACACACTATCAAGAGCCTTACAGTTGGTCCTGTTTCAGGCGGATGCATGTGTGTGTGGGTTAGGAGATGTTGCAGCTGTTGGTCTTGTTCATGGGCGGCCGGGCACCGTTGTCCTTGGGGAAGGTCTCTCGGCGGCGGCGGAGAGCAGGGCTCAGGCGGCTGGGCAGGTTGGCCTGCTGCAGAAGCTCCCGGAACACCTCCAGCACGTTCTCGTTCTCCTTGGCCGAGGCTTCCAGGAAGCTGCTGTTCCAGTCCAGCTCCACGGTGGTGAGCACGTCCTCGCTGACCACCTTGCGCTCGTCGCCACAGTCCGACTTGTTGCCCACCACCACGATGGGCGTGCACTTGTCCTGCTTGACCTCCAGGATCTCCTCGCGGAGGCTCTTGACCGTCTCCAGCGAGTCGGCATCGTCCACGGCGTAGACCAGCGCGAAGGCGTCACCCGTCTGGATGCTGAGCTTGCGCATGGCCGGGAACGGGTAGCTGCCGCTGGTGTCTAGGATGTGGACGGTCACCTTCATGCCGCCTATCTCGTACTCCTTGTTATGGAGCTCCTCCACCGTGCGCCGGTGCTTGGGCTCGAAGGAGTCCTCCAAGAAGCGGCGAATCAGGGCCGTCTTCCCCACGCCGGCTGCCCCCAGGAAGACCAGGCGCACCTCCGTCTTCGCCTTCACTTCCAGAGACATGCTTCTCTCACTTCACTCTCTCTCTCTCTTCCTGTCTTTTCTCTTCTTTCAGTCTGCCTCTCTTTCTCTCTTCTTCCTCTTGCACTCTAATTCTTTTAGGTTTTTAAACAAAAAGGGATGGGGAGCTTTTCACTTGGAAAATCTATACAAGAGCTAGACTAAGTTTGAGAAGAAAAATCACCAGAGTAGTGAGGCAGATGTGCACTACAGAACACTAATGGCAGAAGAGCAGAGAGAGAGAGAGAGCTGTAGTACTAAGCCTGTAGCAATAGCTGGCAGGTACAGATGTGTGGCCGCTTGTGTGTGGCTGCTGTATTTATGGATTTTTTCAATCACTCGGAAACCATGCCCTCTCCTCCTCCTGGCCAATCAGTCTGAAGCAGCAGGACTCATTGTGTGCCCAGCGGCCAATCACAGGGTGGTATGCAAATGAGGGGCAGAGTGGGGGAAGATGAAAAAGGAGGCTGTGCTAGTGAATTCACCTCCATGCAATTCACATCTCCAGACTCTGCACTTGTAGGGAGAAACAGATGATCTTGAAGGGCTTGATAACCATGTACGGGTCTTCTATGGCGTGAATGATGGCAGAAGATTAAACAATAGACATTTATTTATTTTTAGTCTCTTTGCCCAGGGTCTGCTGAATTTAGACTTGATTGCTTTTTAAATGGCGTTTGCCAACGTCTCACTTTTATCAGAGGAATTTCCTAAAAAATCTCCTAAAAAAAGCTATTTCATCAGAATAAATGGGCTTTGATTAATGTTAATCTCTGCATGTATTCAGCTACATCTCTAGCACTGCAAGTTCAAAGAGAATACATTTGTCATGTAGAACATTCATTGCCTTTTTCACCTTAGAGACGAAGGTGAAGAAAGGTGATTATTATTTTGGTTGACAATAAACATGCAGCTTGGAAATGTCAAGTTATTCATTGTGCATTCTACTCAGCTCTCTGTTTCACCATGGTAATGAAAAGTTGCCTGATGATGGTTGCCTGTGTTCACGTGCCTCTGTCGGGCTTTACCTGCCTGCACTGTGCAGGTCACATGTGTTATGTGAGAGATGGAGAAAGGGGACCTTTACTGCCCACTGCTTCGTGATCCTTCATCCATCATGCTGACCTACCAGTACCGTGAAATACAACCGAGGTCAGCTCGATTCTGCTACCCACACACAGAGAAATGATACTACTTGTCTCTCACACAAGTGCTGCATCTTTTTTTTTAAGATGAGAAGGATACACACATGTGTGAAGGTGGATGGATGGATGGATGGATGGTGGTGCTCATGATCTTCTGTATCCGTATAAATATAAACAGAATTTTTGCCTCCTACTTTTTCTAATCGTGAGGCCTCACCTAATCAACCTGTTGATTAAACAGCTTTTAGTTGTTAGCCTGGGGAGCTGAGTTGGCTGTTATCAGTGCTGAGTTCAGTCATGCAGCTGGGTCTATCTCTGTGTGAGGCTAGCTTGGTGGGGGAGCAGGGGGGTGGAGGAAGGATATCTCCCAGCACTGGAGGTGGCAGCCGGGTGGGAAGGTGCGGCACGGGCAGGGGGGAGTGGACGTCTTATCAGCCGAGCCGGCATCTCATCTACCAGCCTATTAACTCCCAGCTTATCTTCACCGCATGCTGCCATGGTCGAATTCAATCACCTCTCTTTTTTTCCATCAGTCTCTCTCTCTATCTCCCTCATACACACTGTTTGCCAGCCTGTTTCTAGCATACTCTCTCTCTCTCCCTCTCACTCTCTCCCTCTCTCTCATTCATTTGCACACAATTGCCATTAGAGTGGGGGAAGGGGAATTAAATCATATGAAATGCCCCTTATTAAAATAAGCAGCCATTTTCTGACATGTCATTTGAAGCCCTTTCAAGCCCTTTTGCACACTATGACTGCTTTCTTTGGCTTCCTCCTCCTTCCTTCCTCCTCACTCTCTTACTCTCACTTTCTCTTTTTCTTCCTTCTTCCTCATTTTTTCTCACTCTCTTCTTTCTCTACTTTTTGTCTCTCTATCTGCCTTTCTACTCTCCTCTCTTTCTCTCTCTCTCTTCCTTCTTTCTCTTCTTTCTCTACCGTTTCTCTCTCTATCTGCCCTTAGTGATGGGGACGAGACCTCCTATGCCAAGTCCGAGTCTGAGTCCGAGTCAAGACCGAGTCTTTGAGGAAGCAAGTCCGAGTAGAGACCGAGTCCTTTAGGAGTCGACCGAGTCGAGACCAAGACCATAAAAACATGTCAGTTTTCATGTTCATGATTTAATATCACCCCAGTTAATAATCAACAGTTAGGACTACAGACTAAGCTAGATTGGGAATTGTTTAGAGGAGCAGTCTTAACGTCTTAATATGGACTATGCTTTTACTAGCATTAAAAATATCCCTACCACATGCATCATCAATGCTGCTCTGTTAAGCCCACGCTGACTTTTTTAATCATAGTTAGGACATGCAGAGCAAATCAAAATGTTCTAGTGGTATGTCTAAATTAGTAGCCTGGGTTTTCCCATGCTGCCATACACGCGCAATTTTATTCATGCTGCTAGGCAGCCTGGAATCCATGGACCAAATTTTCACCTCAACGAAGGAACCAATCACAGAACGGAGAGGGGACAGCAAGACGATGACGACACACCGAAGCAGTTAGAAGCTACGTACAGACGCATTTGATAGACATTCGTAGCGCCCAATAAACGGATCTGGGCATTTGTAAACCACGTCTCGAATACGAGAAAATGAATGTATAGTTCCCAGACCCAGAGATGAGGTCTGGCGTTAGCCAGGCTACTAAATTAGTAGGCTTAGCTACTTTATAAAATTTTCCAATATTTCCGAATTTTAAACATTTTGACAATACACTAGAATTCAGTATCTTTTAAAACTTTATTCCCCCATAACACACACAAACATTACATAAACACAATTTGCATTGCACCATGGGATGTCATTTTCAAATAATGCCTGTCAACATTGCATTTTATTATTGTTGTTATGTGTGTTTTTTTATATGAACATAAAAAAAATGCGTTGGTCTCGAGGACTCTGTCTGAAATTACGAGTCCTTCTCCTCCTACTGTGGTCTGAGACCGAGTCTTTGAAGGAACAAGTCTTAGAGAAGTCCGAGAAAGCAGAAATCGGTCTCGAGACCGGACCCGAGTACTACATCACTATCTGCCCTTCTACTCTCCCCCTCTCTCTCTCTCGCTCTCTCTCTCTCTCTCTCTCTCTCTCTCTCTTTCTCTCTCTTTCTTTTCCTTCTTCCTCTTCTTTCTCTACCCTTCCTCTCTCTATCTGCCATTCTCTCTCCTCTCTCTTTCTCTAATTCTTCTCTATCCTTCCTATCTCTATCTCCCCTTCTCTCTCTCTCTCCTCTCTCTAACTCTTTCTTTCCTTCTTTTCCTTTTTCCTCTTCTTTCTCTATCCTTCCTCTCTCTATCTCCTCTCCTCCTCTCGTCTCTCCTGCAGTGAAGAGGGCTTTCCCAGGCTTTTTGACACTGGGGGAGATTAACATGTGTGCCCCCTCTTCAGTGCTCTGGCTCATCAATGTGACTCCCCTCTCTGGCCCGAGTGGCTCTTGTGATTTTAATCGTCTCTCTCGGTCGGCCTTGAAGGGGGTCCAGTCTCCTACAGCGCTCTTAATGCCGTGCTGTGTCCACCCACGCGGGACCTCTCGGTCAGGAGAACCGGAGGAGATCTGTCCACCTGCACCCTCAGCTGCGCGGCCTCCCGTCTTTTGAAGTGAGCGCCGAGTTTCTCTTCCACTCATCTATCTCACTTCCTCTCCCCTCTCTCTCACACTCTCTCCATCTCTCTCTCTGTTCCTTCTCTTTCTATTGCTCTTGCTCTTTGTCCTTTGCATATTCTCCTCTTTTTCTCCATCTCCCACTCGGTCACATTCTGTCTCTCTCAGTCCCCCCCCCCCCCCCCCCGCCTTTCTCCTACTCCCCCTCTCCTGTTCTCCTCTTTTCTTTCTACTGCTCTTAGTCTTTGTCCTATTTGCTCTCCTCTCTCTTTCTCTCCATCTCCCACTCGTTCACTCTGTCTCTCATGCTCCCCTTCTTCTCTCCCTCTCTCTCTTTCTCTCTCCCTCTCTCACGGTTTCACTGCTGCTTGCGCCACCCTGCGATTGTCATAGGTTGCCATGATAACCAAACCCATTTGTGTAACAGGCGCATCTGGATTTTAGCCAAGGCGAGGTGGTTTTTTTTTGCTGTTGTTTTATCTCGGCAGTGTGCAATGCCTCAATCACGATTTCCATGAGAGTGATTGCTCTGCATTTTGTGCCATTTTGTATGTCTCGTTGGTTACTCACCTTGTCCACAATTGCAGATAAGTGTGGTTGTTAGCCATCTTTTTTTCCACCTGGAGCATTCAGCGTTATTTAATCCATGCCACTTAGCCATCTGAGTGGAAGTGCAGCAGTTAGCTCACTCCTAGTCAGTACCTAGTACACGTACACCTCAACTTGTCCAAGAATTCACTTCAAACTCAAATGAATGAGAGAAACTCTCAGATGAGATACCCTCTATGCAATGGTGTCATGCTACTGCAGGTTAGTAATGGTCTGGGTTCTGCACAGGTTAGTAATGGACTGGGTTCTGCACAGGTTAATAATGGACTGGGTTCTGCACAGGTTAATAATGGACTGGGTTCTGCACAGGTCAATGGTGTCACGCTACTGCAGGTTAGTAATGGACTGGGTTCTGCACAGGTCATTGAGAGTTCACAGATGAAAGCCCGTGTTGCGAGATGACCAATATTCCCCTGCCCCTTTGAAGAGATCAAACGTTTTTCAGAGTGGACATGTTTCTTGGAACTCTGTGATAAAAATCACTCCACTCACTCAGCAGGTGAAATCGGCTGGGGTTTTCCATTAAGAGTGGTCTACCACCACCACCACCATCTTGCTTTTATTGTCCGGGAGCCTGGAGGATAGCAGAACTGTGATCTGTCTGTCTGTGGACTTGGCCTCTGCTTCTTTCCATCCTCCACACAGGCAATGAGACAGTAATCTCAGTGGCATCAGCTTTGTTGAGCTACCAACATTGACACGAACATCTGTCTTCTTCTATGGTTCTTGCACACAATTAAGCTTTTGGGGAAACCCAGGTGAGGCCATTACCAGGACTCTGAACACAAACACATAGTACATCAATACTCTTCAGTGTGGCACACAGGGGCATCTCAGGAAGGACTCTCTGTTCTGTCGGTGTTTTGGAGTAATGGAGGGATGTTCTTCCTCCACCCCCCCCCCCCCCCTCCCCCCCAGTCATCTCTATCTGTGTGTATGTCTTACACCACATGTTGCTCATACGAGAGTGGTGCCAGATTGAAGGATGTTTGTGTGCTGGCCTTGTGGGGGAGGTGTATGTCCAGAGGCTCTGGCCAGTGGATAATTAGAAAACGTGTTTTACGTGCGTGCGTGGTCGCCGTGCTCTACTGGCCAGCGCTAATAAGGACTCTGCACACAGAGAGACGGAGAGATATATAGTCTGGGAGCTGAGCTTCTGCTGGCTCTGGATATGGGTTTGGAGTCCAGGCAGGCTGGACACACACACACACACACACACACACACACACACAAGCATAAACACACACACACACACACAGACAAAAACATATAAAAGCACACGCGCACACACACACAGACAGACAGACAGACACACAAAAACACATACGCGCACACACACAGACACGCACACACACACACACACACCCCACACACACACACATAGACACACATGCATGTTGAAACTGGCAGAGATAAGGCTCATCGAACGAGCTTTCTGACAGCTATTATCACTGACATGCACACACACACACACACACACTCACTCTCTCTCTCTCTCACTCCCCCACTCATCCACATACACACACAGTCACTGACACTCCATCTCTCTTACACCCCCACACACACACACACACACACACACACACACACATACAGACAGTGATTACTGATAAGTGGAGCACCAGTCCTCACCAAGGCTCAGACGAGTACAGAGGTTAATGAGTATAATAACCGCAGCTGTTATGCAATTCACTTCCACCCAGAGACAATCACGGCCATCTGCTGTGGAGAGTAAGGGCTTTATGGCAGCTACAGTATAGAATCCACTTACACAACATCTACTGACCCAATCACAAAACAAAGAGGAGGGAAAACATGGCCGCCTCCAACAAGACCTTGTGCATGTGACTCACAGCCTTTCCCAGGACCAGCTGAGTCACTCTGGTCAAGACCGGATGAGGAGCAGGTGCTCAATTATGAATCTGTCATAACAGATCCAACCTAGAAATCCAGTCAGTCAGTATGTTAGTATGCCACACGGCCATTTCATATCCACGGCTGAGCGGAACGCAAGTTACATGAAGACAAACAAGTTCCTGTCCTAAAGCGTTTGGGAAAACCATGAGAACAATCAAAGCCTTTAGAGGCCATTTTCTCAGAAAGTCCACAACATCTTAGTTTCTGTGGTGTAAAAGACTACAGCAGTAGGCTATAGTATTTGGGTAATAGTTGGGTTGCTCTTAAAAATAATGGCAGTAGCTTGCAACAAGGAGTCTACAGGAGGATGAATAATCTCGAGTGGAACTCCAGCACTCCAAAAGCCTTGACCTGGTTTTGAGTCTTTTGAAGTCTGATTGGCTTCTCTTCTAGCGAGAGCCTGAATGATTTGTTCTTTTCATTCTCAGGGTATTGGGTTTTTTTAAATAACAAATTCAATTAAATTTGTGTCTTATAATGAACTTTTACATAACAAGTTTGAATTGGTTTGTTGGATTGTTTTGTTTTTACACTGTTACTACAGTATACCTCTATTGTAAACTCATTATGTTCTTACTGCACATAATAAATAATAAATAAGAGATATGTGAAAGATGATTTATTCTCCTCACTGACCTGTGCTGTGCCTTCTTCAAATAATCTGACCTATGTAGAGACACTGAGACAGTGAAGCTTGTTTTAGAGGAAATGACCATTTGTGCTATGCTCTCCTGTAGCATGGTTTCAGTACATAGTCATTGGTAACATGCCCCACTAAGATGGGACCCAGAGGATTGAGCTGGACAGAAGTCTTTAATGACTCCCCTAAGCCATGATTTCACCAACACCCCCCACCTCACACACACACACACACACACACCTTACAAAGCCAGGGTTGCCATGGGACCGCCGAAGGCTTCAATGTGCGAATGGGAGGGGTGTGTATAGTGGCCTTTGCTCTTGTCTCAGTCCATTGGTTTTTCATTGTGGAGCGGGACACTGTGTTTTCTCTTGGCACTGTTTGCTGCCAACACTTTCAGCGTCCAGTGCTTGAGCTGGCCCTCAGGGGTGAAAAAAAGTTTATTTAGTGCAGTTTGATGGCCAACCTTTGGTTCACACAATAGTAAGACAAGTAGAGATAGAGCAATGATTTATGAGGTCACTGTCAGCCCAGGTGATGGTAGCAGACATTACACAGAAGCTTGCTGTATCTTATGAAGTCATCTGTAACAGTGACCTTCTTACATTAATGTAGGTCAGTCAGTTGCTTTTCATTTGGCTTTATTTTTTAGCAGAATAGGATCCAAAGCAATTTATAACAAAGGTCATCATTCAGGTCAGTGTTTTGTATAGGAGCATAATGTGCTTGCCTTGTTGTGCTCGCCTCATCTTTTTTCAGCAATTAGGGGTGACTTCATCATGGGTGTATATCGGGGTGACTACATCATGGGTGTTGATCTCTTGCTTGGTCAGGCCGAGCACAAACAGTACAGTAGGACCATATGGACCTCTGTCAAATGTAAAATTCATATTCACTGTGGTCTAGAGATCTATTGTGTTTTGATCTGGGTAATGAGGGCCAGATGTAGCCTACGTACATTTTCGAACATAGCGTTATCAGCGCCATGGACAAACCGCAGATTGCGAACGCTGTCAGACCCAAGTTTCCGTCGTATTTATCAAACTTTCAATCCATAGTGTAAACTACGCCTTTATCTGACTTTTTTCCGCCCATTACCACAATTTACGAACGTCCACAACTGAACGGCAAAGCTATAGGCCTACAAGCGCAGTTGAATGAAGTTAACTGATGACAACATTAAAAAGAATCAAACGTTTAGCGATCATGAAATGAATGCATATGCATGACACCATTTTCAGCTCCCGCGACAGGCAGTTTGCGCTTTTACGTCATTGCGGCCTGTTTGTATACCTCGCAATGATTTTACACGCACGTTGCGAAACAAATACGCCTGAAGTGGGCGCAAAAACGTTAGTACATCTGGCCCTGAGTGTCAGTCAAAATGATGGTGGAAGGAATTGGCTCAGCTAGTCAATAAAATAAAAATGGATTTTGAGAGATTTATAAACAGAGCGCATGGTTCTCTACAGCCAGATAATAAATCAGACTCGTTAAAGCATAACATCTGCTTTTTAGTAGGGCTTACAGGACTTTCAGTTCAGATTTACAGGACATTGTTTATTCAATGAGAACAAGCTGTGTTGTCTCTGCTAACCTTTTGATCAAAGACACACTTTGATGAAGTGCTTTCTAGCTGTCTTTGCCTTAACCAGTGTGGCAAATACAGATTGGGAAAATGCATAATGGCATTGTGTGGAAACTGGAAGACAGGAAATGAAACCACTTTCATATTACTCTCATAAGAAAACTGTCTCTGCTATTTAGATTTTTTATTTTTTTTGCAATTTGTGCAAATTGTGACCTCTCAATTCAAGTACCCATGTCACACCATCACAAAGAGTGTATATCTGGCTTTTTGTTCTCTTTACAGTATGTAGGTCAAAGTTAGCTGTAGGTACCATGGCACATTGATAGGAGATGAATTTGATCCAAGTTCTTAGACAAAATTATATTGTTAGTTTGTGACATCTGGATAGATTTTGCCTCTAGAATGTTCCCGAATGTACTTTCCGTGGCACAAGTAGTAACATGCTGTTCTGTACAGAACTGGGTTGATGCCAGCTGCTCCAAACCCGACCATTAGTACAGCTCACGAGTGCCAATTGAGGCCAAGTTCCTGGGCCCATATACCCTCATTACGGTAGCAGTAAGTGGGGCTTGGTGATAAAGGGTCGGTGGCCTGTGGCTGGAGACTGAGTATGTGACCATTAATGTGTCCGACCTAATGACATGTCACCCACACAAGTGTCATAATGGACCATAAGCTGTAAAATGGTTGCTTAACTCTCTCCATCTTTATATTATGTAAGAGCCCTGTATGGAGCAAGCTGGCCTCAATGTGTTAATGGTTGGTGACAAACAGGGCTCCAGTGGCCATCTTGGCTCTCCAGTTGCCTGAGGGGCACATAGCAATTTGGTGTCTGTCTGCTCTATCGAAGGTCCCCCATGGTGAGGGCCAGTGTCGCCTTCAGCAGGAACTGCCACAGAGGGCATTATCATGAAGGCATAAGACAAATCTTGGGTCTGTGGGGAGGTATGAATTGTTCATGCATTATGTAATTGCTGTTATTCACGGAAAACTTAAATATCTCATCACCCAAGTACAGCCTATGTGTGTATAGTAATTACAGTAAGGATTAGTAAGGAAAGAACACTTCACCTACTTATGTTGTACGTAATAGAACTTGGTGTGTTTACAGATTTTTTGTACATGTGTAAATGCTTGTTACAGTACTCAGTGTCATAGTATGAATTTCTTCTGGGAAAAAACTGTTGTGACTATGGGGGGATGTATGCAGCGAAGACACCAGCTTATTGAGGCTGTGTTCAAATCTAATTGGGAAATGAAAGTTTTAGTCACCTACACGAAACAACCACATGTATAATATGGCATTACATTTTGTTACAAAGTTTGTTACACTGTACCTCATGGTGTAGCTACACTGTAACAAGTGTACAGTAATATAAGGTGTTATCGTAATGGTAAATACTAATAGTAATATAAATAACATAAGATAAATATTGTCTTTCTCTGTGATGAAAGTATTAAATATCAGGCGGGCTATGGTGATATTTTATTTTTCTTGCCGCCCTACTTTCTCATTTGAGGATTATGCAATCAGTCAGTACCGGTATTCTCTGACTCATCTAAGCTCGGGGGAACTTTTTTTGCATCTATGCACAAACTTTATATTTAAACATTTCAAGATCACTCCGTAGCCTGGTGCTAGCCAGACCAGCACTACATGAACATGACGGCCTCAGGAGGCTTCCTTGTTCAAAAACTGGATCGTTATCACACTACTTCAGTTCTGTATCTTCTTTTCTAAGATTGCACCTTTGATGTTATAGTTTCTCCAAACAAACAAAACAAAACCGAGACGGGAGGACGAGGATGTCCCTGCAACAGTCTCCTTCACTGGTCCTCTTCACCAGCACTCAAGCCCACTTTATGAAGCCTTCCCAAGAGTGGAAGAGAAACGTGTGACTTGTTTTTCTTCATAGTTTGTTTTTTTCTGTCTGTCTCTCTCTCTCTCTCCTTTTGATGATTTCTCCTCTCCATGCTCCTTTAGCTTTCCCCACAGTCTGTCTCTCCGTCTGGCTTTTTCAGACATTCAGCGGTAGCCGTGAAAATAATTACAGCAAATTTGCATCAAGCAAAGTCTGCTCATGTCCTCCTGGGGGCACATGAAGTTTTTCTGAAGGTCATCATGCTAGTCGTGAGTGGTACACACACACACACACACACACACACACACACACTGCTGCTGCTGCTAGAATGACCTGACCTTCTTTGGGGGTCAATGCCTCTCCACCTCCCCAGTGTCATGCAGCACCTCGGGGGCATTGAGGCCAGATCCCACTGAAAGGAAGGCAGAGGGGTGGAGGATGGATGTGGGATGTGGATGGGGGGGGGGGGGGTGCCCTTTAAAAATGGATTCCTTTTGGGTAATGTTATTTCCAGGTGCAGTAATTGACTGTGTTGCCATGGTGCCTCTTTTATGTTGTTTACTGGGCTCGCAAAATCACCTTTGAAAAGCGGACCAGAGGAGCCTTCATCTCCCTTGCTTATTTATTGGCTGGAGAGGACAATAGATCTTGTGGAGAGCATATGGCACTCAGTCCATTTTCAGATCCCTCTTCAAACTGTCAGGATGATTCCATGCAGGGGCTAACTAGGAAACGCTGAAAATAGGGAATGAAAAGAGGTTATTGATGAAGGAATGCTATTGCTATGCTGCACTCTGAAAACAAAAGTGTTGAAAACAACACAACTTGTGTTATTTTCAACACAAATTTACAGTGTAACAAAAAAAGGAAAC